>NC_064410.1:17200000-17445000 GCF_023375975.1 Astyanax mexicanus | reverse complement strand
TAAGGAAAATCTCACTCTCTCTCGCTCTCTCTCTCTCTAATCCCTCCATTACCTGTGTTGTAAAGCCTCAGAGTGGGCAAGCGTGTGAAATTCGTTTAGTGAGAAACTGCTGTTAGCAGTTAATCGTGATTAGCCAGGTGCTACAGCAGTTAGCCGTGAAGCGTATGTTTTGGGGTGTGTGCAGTGCGTATGCCTCCTTTCCCAGAAATATGCCCACAGACACAGAATGCTAAAGAGCTAGCCCCACAGCTCAGCTCTACGAGAACAGGAAACTCCAGGGAGAAGTGTTCTGCTGAGAAGTTCTACATCATTTCAAAAGAAAACACAAATGAAAGATTTAAAGCCGATGTGACGTGTTGACATCAGTATTTCAGCTCAGGAAGAAGATATGAGGTGAAAAAGAGGAGCGAGAGATGGAGGAAGCGCAACCTGGCCCAACAATGTCCAAAAAGTTCTTAAAAAAGTAAAAGTTGACAAAAACTCAACAAGCTCAGAAATGCACAAAATAAATCCAGAACATCAAACAACCCAGCTAACAGAACATTTTAAGAATGTTTAGCATTATTTTGTTAATGCTCCAGGAAGGTTAGCCTGCAACATTACAGAAGTACCAGGAATGTCATGAAAGAGGGGCGACATAGTAATGGCTCTCATCACAATGTTGTGATACAATTTTTATAATTTTATTTTTTTTTTGCATACCCTACTTGAACAGAAAACTCTCAGCTTTATTTTAGCTTAAATACTGCAATAAGTGTCAAGAGATGTGGTACAATTTACCAACCAATTTCTTCCTCCACTAACATATTTTCCACACTATATGATCCTTTGATTTTCCCAAAAATTGTCAGTGCGCCTTTTAATTCAGTGCGCTTTCTGCATGAATCATAACGGTCAGGTTGTAATAAGCAGAAAAGCTACTCAGATGAATTACAGACTATAAGGTAGTTAGCACTGCTAACTGGGGCTGTGCTAGGAGGAGGAGGTGGTGGAATGAACTTCCACTGGATGTCAGAACAGCAGAGTCACTCACGGTCTTCAAACGTCGACTGAAGACACATCTTTTCAAAGAGTTCCTAAACTAATAATAATAATAAAAAAAAAGTTCCTAGGGTTCTTAACATGATTAAGCTCTATGTATCTCTTGATCCTAGTCTACAAACTAGCTTTGGATATCTTAAGTAACTTTGAAGCACTGTTGTAAGTCGCTCTGGATAAGGGCGTCTGCTAAATACCGAAAATGTAAATGTAAATGTAAATGTGTGAGGAAGCAGGAGGAGTGTGTGAGGGAGCAGGAGGAGTGTGTGAGGAAGCAGGAGGAGTGTGTGAGTGTGTGAGGGAGCAGGAGGAGTGTGTGAGGGAGCAGGAGGAGTGTGTGAGTGTGTGAGGGAGCAGGAGGAGTGTGTGAGTGTGTGAGGGAGCAGGAGGAGTGTGTGAGGAAGCAGGAGGAGTGTGTGAGGAAGCAGGAGGAGTGTGTGAGTGTGTGAGGGAGCAGGAGGAGTGTGTGAGGGAGCAGGAGGAGTGTGTGAGTGTGTGAGGGAGCAGGAGGAGTGTGTGAGTGTGTGAGGGAGCAGGAGGAGTGTGTGAGTGTGTGAGGGAGCAGGAGGAGTGTGTGAGTGTGTGAGGGAGCAGCAGGAGTGTGTGAGGGAGCAGGAGGAGTGTGTGAGTGTGTGAGGGAGCAGGAGGAGTGTGTGAGGGAGCAGGAGGAGTGTGTGAGTGTGTGAGGGAGCAGGAGGAGTGTGTGAGGGAGCAGGAGGAGTGTGTGAGTGTGTGAGGGAGCAGGAGGAGTGTGTGAGTGTGTGAGGGAGCAGGAGGAGTGTGTGAGGGAGCAGGAGGAGTGTGTGAGGGAGCAGGAGGAGTGTGTGAGTGTGTGAGGGAGCAGGAGGAGTGTGTGAGGGAGCAGGAGGAGTGTGTGAGGGAGCAGGAGGAGTGTGTGAGGGAGCAGGAGGAGTGTGTGAGTGTGTGAGGGAGCAGGAGGAGTGTGTGAGGGAGCAGGAGGAGTGTGTGAGGGAGCAGGAGGAGTGTGTGAGGGAGCAGGAGGAGTGTGTGAGGCCGTAACTGCTGGATTATTTATGAAGCTGACTGGCGCTTTTAACCCAAACATACTAACACACACACACACACACACACACACACACACACACACACACGCACGCGCACACACAGGCACGCGCACACACAAACACACAGTGCAGCACTCTCACATGAACAGCTTTCCTCATGTTTACAGTTTTTAGAACATTAAAATCAGACTCTCTCATTATTACTCTCTTGGTTTTGACAGGAGGGAGAGCGTGATGTGTAATAGAATGATCTGCAGAGACATCAGCAGCAAATAGGGCCATGATGGAGGAGAACATATTCAGGTATACTGCATTAATATACTGTACATTCCCATGAAATATACTGCAGTAATATGGCATGTGAAGTAGTTCTAAGCTCAAAAATAACAAGCTCAGTTAAAAAAAAACTCACTTTTTTCTAGCAACAAAATTATTACGTTGGCAACACTGGATTGAAAGCAGGGTTGTACAAAATTCAGAAATGAATTGAGAATGACTCCTAAATTCTTTATTTGCAAACAGGAAGCAGCAATGCTATTCAAATTCAGATTGCAGGAAGTAGAACTGGAATTCCATGAAATTCAAAGAAATTCATAACAAATAATTAAAGTGTGTTTAACAATGAAGATTTACAGTATACATTACATATGAGTACAGCATGGATTTCATACAGATATTATTGTTTGACCAAAAAAAAAAATTAAAGACATACTCTACAAAACAATTCATTAAAACTGCAAAAACTATCAAATACCTTACTTTATTTACATGTAAGTCTTAAAAATTGTTCTCCAAACATTTAAGCCATTTGAGGAACGTTTGAAAGCGTTACAGTGTTATGAGGTAATGTACTTTAATAAATGATAATTGCATTTATCAAAACATTATTCAGTATTAAGGTAGGCTTGCTGTTAGTATCTGCACTTCAATTTGGGAGAACACTGTTAAAAGTATCACATTCTCACTTATATGTGATAAGCATGCATTTCTCTGAACTGCAATGAACTCAAATGCATTTACTATCAGTTCAATTCAAATTTAATTTAACAACCTGTACGGTGGATTCAATTCAAATTCAAATTCGTTTATTAAATTTAATTAAATTCAGAATTTTGCACAACTCTGCTTTAAAGCATGTGAGCAGTTCTCTCTGAAGCTTTTATTTGGTTCTTCAGCTGTTGTATTTACTTCCTCTAACCGCAAATATATTTACACTCTACACTGTAGAAACCACAAACAATAACTGTCTGTTTATCTGCAATGTGTTCATCAGTTACTTTCAGTTTTAGATTTTAGAGTTTCAAATCCTTGGAAAATTCTACATTTTGGGAAATCTGATTCCATCTGACAAGAAGAAATAAGACTTGAAAAAAACACACACACACACACATACACTTAAAAAGTTTTGAAGGAACTTCATGTAATCATGTGGAAGCATTTATGAAAATACATAAATAAAATATCTTAATGGAACTACAGGGGTTGGACAATGAAACTGAAACACCTGTCATTTTAGTGTGGGAGGTTTTATGGTTAAATTGGAGCAGCCTGGTGTCCAATCTTCATTAATGGCACATTGCACCAGTAAGAGCAGAGTGTGAAGGTTCAATTAGCAGAGTAAGAGCACAGTTTTGCTCAAAATATTGCAATGCACACAACATTATGGGAGACATACCAGAGTTCAAAAGAGGACAAATTGTTGATGCACGTCTTGTTGGAGCATCTGTGACCAAGACAGCAAGTCTTTGTGATGTATCAAGAGCCACGGTATCCAGGGTAATGTCAGCATACCACCAAGAAGGACCAACCACATCCAACAGGATTAACTGTGGACGCTGTAAGAGGAAGCTGTCTGAAAGGGATGTTCTGGTGCTCACCCTGATTGTATCCAAAACACCATTGCTGCCCAAATCACGGCAGAATTCAATGTGCACCTCAACACTCCTGTTTCCACCAGAACTGTCTGTCAGGACAATAAATTATTGTGGTCTAAAACCAGGTGTTTCAGTTTTACTGTCCAACCCCTGTATAAAAAACCCTTGGGTAACAAAAACACAGCTAATATTGGTAAATTCAATATGTTCAATGGAATCGATTCAATTACTTGAAAGTAACTTATATAAATTAGGGCATAAATCATTTTAATGTACTGTATACATAATAAACATGCCAAATTTAACTAAACAGATTTGTTCAGCAGGTAATATTATCCTATTTTTATAACTTCCATTTAGACATTTAATGAATGCCAGCTTTATAAATGATTCTGCCATAATCCTGTATGAATACATGAATGATCTTTAAAGCATCCAGCCACCAGCCACTGTCAGAGTTTAATACACTGTAAGTTACACATATAGGAGGGGAGGCTGGGAAAGACTACACAGCGATGGTAAGTGAGGAGGAAAGACACAGCCAGTATGCAAATAGATGGAGTCAGGAACCAATAGGAAAGCTGTAAGGAAAGTAAGGTTTACTTATCAAGGTGGCACTGCCCAAACAATATTACACATCATTCTTCACATTCCTAAAAGCCACTCTCAATACCAAAACAAACCGTCAGTGGCCAGTGAAATTACTTGTGGACATGACCATTTAATTCCTCTGTTCCCAGAATAAAACAGTTACAGTTTCCTTCAGTAAAACCACTGTACTGTAGTTCAGTCAAAATGTCACAACTGACAGCAGTGAGCCAGTTTCATTCAGCTTAATGTAATTACTGTAATTTATCAGCACAGTGAACCCACTGCACTACTGCTCTATAACCTCTATAACTACAGAGATACAGCACAGTTATACTCTTTGGAAATAAGACAGTAATGCAGTCTTCCTCTACACACCATACCTCACACTCAACACTTCACGTATTGACACAATCACAAAATTACATATTCACTACAATCAGTAATAACTGCATCCTGATCACTCTTCAACACTGTACAGTACAACCCAGTATCAGTATAAGAACAATACATTTGAACTAAATTGAATTAAGTTAATATGGATGTAAATGTAGTGCAGTATAATAATGTTACTGGATTAGTCAGGTATCACTACACCGCTCTGAAGCTCTCTCTAAAACACACTCCAACACACACACACACATAATGCAAGATCATACAACTAGTTACTGTGTGTGTTGTATTATTTATCTTAGACAGACCAGAGAATTAAATGCAAACAATAATTTGTATTTACATATTTTTTTAATGAATTGTAATGTAATTTATAATGTTGCATTATGTGTGTGTGCGATAATATGTGTAATTAAGTGTATTAATATACACATATTGCACATCTGTCGGCCTATCTGTCTGTTTGTCTATATGTAAATCTATCTGTCTGTCTGTCTGTCTATCTGTTTGTCTCAGCAGCAATACATCAAGAAAATTCAGACACAGTTCAAACAAGGAGCACTGGCCCTAATGCTCAACTTTATCCCATACTAAATCATAACCAACACCACAGACTGCAGAACACACACACACACACACACACACACACACACACACACACACACACACACACAGAAAAGAGTATAACTGCTGTTACTCACCCAAAAGTACATCATCATCTCGACGGTGGGAGCGCTGTGTGTGTGTGAGAGTGTGTGTTTGTGTGTGTGTGTGTACCTGTGTGTGTTTGTGTGTGTGTATTGTGTGTGTGTGTATGTGTTTGAAGCACAGACGTGTGAACAGGACAGTTCCAACAAATAGCGCAGTCCGGTAAACCCAGCGCTTCACTCCTCCTCTCTCTCTCCGTCTCTCTCTCTCTCTCTCTCCCTTTCCCTCTCTCTTCTCTGGTGGATTCCCCCACTCCTCCTTCCTCCCCTTCTCTGATCTGTTAAGCTTTTCCGGGGTTCCTCAATCTCTCTCTCTCTCTTTTCTGGACTTTTTTTCCTTGTTCTTTTTCTTTCACTAAAAGAACATTCCCTCTTTGCTTCAGCTTTCCTCTCTCTCTCTCTCTCTTTCTCTTTCTCTCAGCAGTAGTTACGGGGGTGTGATTGGGTTTAAGCTGTGTTCAGCATTTCTTCTCTCTAGCTCAGACACAGCAAGAGACATAGAGAGAGAGAGAGATAGCAAGAGATAGCAAGAGGGAGGAGAAAAGAGAGAGAAAAGGGAGCAACATACCTGTTCACAATACAGAATTAAGGAGGGAGAGCACCTAACTATTATTACAGTTTTTCAATGTGTCACTTTGATGCATTTCTTAATTAAGAATTATTATTTGCTCCACAGTGTGGGAAATCTCAAACAGTTTGTACATATATTGATAAGCAGCAAATGCTCATACTTCACTCTAAATCCTTAAAATGATATATACATATTTATATCAGTAAAGGTGTCAGAGTTATCCCAATAAAAAGCTGATTATGAACAGAACAGTCTAAATGATTAGTCATGTGATCATGTATCAGTTTACTCAATACTAACTACAGCTGCAGGAATATTTTCAGCACCTTGTTGATGGTTAAGATACTGACTGACAGGATGTTTTTTTAAAACACTGTTGTCTTTTATAATGACTCTCTGTTTCTCCCTTAGTCTAATAGCAG
The DNA here is from genome assembly GCF_023375975.1 of Astyanax mexicanus. Taxonomy (NCBI): domain Eukaryota; kingdom Metazoa; phylum Chordata; class Actinopteri; order Characiformes; family Acestrorhamphidae; genus Astyanax; species Astyanax mexicanus. The sequence goes on along the minus strand of NC_064410.1, from coordinate 17,438,382 downwards.
TATTAGATATTAGCTATGACCATGGCACAGACAGCCTCCCCACGTTTAAACACTCGGCTGCACACTTTGACCAAGGCCATGATTGATATAATGTGGCCATTATTTTATTTGGAACATTCCCCCAACACTTCCCATCATTAGTAAAAGTCATGAGTCACCTGATATCAGGAGATATTTACTAAAAAAAGTCAAATAGAAATGTTTAAAATCTGCTTTATAGACTCTGACAACTAGTTTAACTCTGAAGTTACACTTATATAGCACCTTTTGTAGAAACCCCAAAGACACTTTACAATTTAAACATTTTTACACACAACCATTTACATTCAGCACTCATCCACACACTCACACACTGGTGAGAATCAGCAAATAGCCACAGCATACTCTTAACTGGAAATGACCATCCACCTGGAGGACTGCATTGGGCACTACATCATTTACCCAGAACAGAATGCCAATCCATATCTGGGCACAGTCATACATACAATTTATACACATACAATATTATACAACACACATACCTATACACACATCAATTTAGAGTATCCAATTTTTCTGGGTAATTTAGAATATCCAATTTACCTGATCTCCATATGTTTTTGGCTTTGGGAGGAAACCAGAGGAAAGACCCCAGTGCTGGGAGGTGAACGTGTTACCCACTAAGCCACTGTGCCGCCCAAACTAATTTAAATATGAGGACATACATAGTAAACTAATGGCTAGCTGTTCTGGTGGGTGAGACAGTTCAGTACAGTGAAGAATTGAATAAGATATTGTGATCTACATCACAGAGGCCAGAGATAATTTGGGAAAGAGCAGACAGTTGTATGAAATTATTATTTAAATGATATGCTGTTTGTGTAAAATAAATGAGAAATGGCTTCTGTGATGTGCACAAGTGACAAGATAATGTACAGATTGAACGACTGGTTTTGAGAAATTCAGATGTGAGAAATGTTCCAAAGCAATTTGGAAAAACTGTAATTTGTTGTTCTATAAATCAGGTTAGAACTAGTTGCATGTAAAACAATCAAGCGTTTAAATGGTTATATGGTTGAAACATACTTTTGGAAGCAAGTATTACACTTTTAAAAGGAGCTACATTTATCTGAAAAACTAACCCAGCTCACACCTTCATTCTGTAAATAAGGTCAGATAAATGAACACACAATCACACACTGTCCTGTAGTGATGCCCTCAGGATGTTCAGTATATGTCACTTAAGAACTTCATGAAAATATGTTCTGTAAGATAGATAGCTGTAAGGAACTTTAAACAGATTTTAAAGGATCTGTGACACACAGCATCATGGGTTCTTCTGGGTTAAGTGAAGCTTGGAATGATCTATTTTGGAAATATAATATAAGAGTGTCTGGTTGGAGAAGTGTACATTATGTGGTGAAATTCTATAACTCTGTGTTCCGGTTTGAGGACAGGTTTTGTTATACTTTATAGATTTTGTCTGATTATTTATTAATTTTTTAGTTTGGTTTGGGAGTGAGTTTACAGTTTTTATAGAGTTTAGAGAGTTTAGCAGCTCCACACATAGGCTCTTTGTTTTCAGCACTCAAAACTGATGAGGAGATTTGTTTTAAATAAAAAAATAAATATATATATATGAAGTAATATTAATCTGATAATAAGTAATATGATGTATAAGATTTATGCCTGTACTGTTCTCAATAAAACAATGATCACAGCAAAGAATGGAAACTTTTACAGGTCTCCTCGCCTTGTTACCCAACAGTAACAGCCACTGGATTATCATGCTGTTATCATATGAATAGTAGTATTTATAAAGGGGTGGGGCAGAAACTGAGAAAAGATCCATGTATCTAGTTTACCCATGTAAAAGAAAAGTGTATTAGGCAATATATATTTTATTATACTTAACATGGAAAAGTACATTTGAATGCTTGTTTCGTACAACCTCTGTGAACTTTAAATTTGTGAGATTTAAGTTTGTATTTTTTAAACACCTTTTTTAATACATTTGAAGTATATTGTAAACGTACTATTTTGCATGTTGATGAACATATTGTGTACACCTTAATGCTACTGAAAAAAAATACACTAAAGTGCACTTTAAGCAGTATTTAATGCCACTATATATAGTTTCTATCAACACAACATTTAATTTAAAGCATTGCTTATAAATACATTTGATGAAAATACAGAGAAAGTATATTTAATGTGTATTTTCATAAAGTATATTTAATTGAAAATGCACTTTTCGTATTCTTTACCTAATTTGAACATACTTTCAATGCTCTTAAGTATACTTAAGCATAGGTATGTATAGGTAATACCTCCATTTATTTTGCTGTTGCCGTTTTTGAGAATTTGAGAAAATATTATTTTATTGAGATTTTTTTTTTTATCAAATTAGTTTGACACCCCTGTTCTATATATTATTTCTATTTCAATGTTTTTCTTCTAGACATTAACCTGCCTAAACTTCCTGTAATTAGAAAATAAAAAAAAATAAAAAAACAAATGAACTTGACCATGGCTTACTCCATCCAGACCATCCGTTACCATTTCCGACACCCTGTTACTGCACGTTACTTTAGCAGCTGAATGAACTTTTTTTTAACTTCGCGCATACAGACAAAGGGCCCTATCGTACACCCCGCGCAAGGCGTGTAGCGTGGAGCGTTGCCACCCGTCAACAGTCTATTTTTACGCCTTGCACGCGTCCTTAAAATAGTGTTGGACTTTTGGAATATATTAACGCTGATGGGCGTAGTGGTCTAGAAATGATGTGTACTTAAATATACTTAAAAATCTGCACAGTAACTATAAATTATTATTAGTTATATTTATTTCTGTCAGTTATACGGATTTATATTTATGTTTAATACACAGACTAAATAACTGTAACTTAATATAGCAGACAGGCATTCTTCTGTTTAAGAATTTCAACAGATGCTTATTCTCACTCTGGAGTTTTTTGAAATGGAAAATTAAAAGAGAAAAGAACTTTGACTGAACATACATTTATTTTATTTAACTTTGCTATTATTTAACTGAATTTCACTTTTATATCTGAAAAATAAAGCACATTGTCGGTGTGTGGTGCTGCCCATCATTTATATAAAACTTAAAGCATTTGAAATACATAGAAATATAAAGCTATACATTAGAATTCGTTTCTTATCACCAGGGAAAATGTATTAAAATATGAAATATATTAATTAATTAATTAAAATCTCATCCAGCGCGTCATTGCGCGCAGAATAACATCTCTCTTCTAAAAAAAACGTTTTAATAAATAAGGTCGGACACGTGTAGTTAAATTCATGTTATTAAATTCACTAATGCCAACAAATGTACTGATAATTAATCAAGAGAATTCAGGCAAAATGCGCTGCACCTCGCTGGTTTGGTTTGTTTAATTTTTATCCCCAGATGCTATTTTTTTCCGTTTTTTTTTTCAGTATTACAAGTCTTAGTAATTTTCTTTGGTTGTGTGGAGTTTTTTGTTTCTTATTTTTTTTAATTCGTTAAATTATATTTTTGTCGACATTTTGGGTTTATTTTCGTTTGTTATTTTTCTAATAATAATAGTAATTACATACTTTTTTTTACGAGGCAAGTAACGCAATAGTTACTTTTACTGGTAACTAGTTACTTTTATAGTGGAGTAACTCAGTTACTTTTTTGGAGAAGTAACTAGTAACTATAACTAATTACTTTTTCAAAGTAACGTGCCCAACACTGAATGCTGGTCTAAAACCTGAAGACTGTCATGTTCTAGACATGAAGAACCTTTACACCATAAACCTGAAGAGACCACTTCCATCCACCAATCAGCAGACATAACCAAACACTGCAGGTGAACACACACACACACACACACACACACTGCGCTTTGGCTCTCTGTGCTTTACTGAACATATTTATCTTTCTCTCTCCAGTGCCACACACCTGTCTTTAGGACGGATTTCAGTTTGAGCTCATTTTCTGTACACACACTTAAACTTTCACCACACACACACACACACACACACACACACACACACACACACACACACACACACACACACACACACACCTGTTCACCGTAAACCATAAATCGTGCATCCAAATAAATCAGCTCACACCTTTCACATCATGAAACCCATTCAGCTCTGACTGTAAACACCAGGAGCAGCACACCAGCCCTGCAGACTCCAGAATTATTCACTCATATATTACACCAATACACAGCAGCCCATTACAGAACTCAATTTCTCAATATGTAAATGATGTAAACAGTGGTGTGCCCCTTCATTATATCTCATCAGATCATCAAACAAATAAATATATTTTAAGGTTTTTATTATTAAGGGTGAAACAAAATTCAAACCTATATGGCTCTGTGTGAAAAACATAACTTAACTGTAAGTTATTTTTCTAACCACACCCAGGCCTGATCTAAGTCTAAATCAAGAAATAATTTAAACAGGACCTGGCTGACAAAGTGAAGTAGACCAAAAGAAACTCAAATAAGATCTATCAGAGATCTATCAGTCTGGAAAAGGTTATAAAGCCATTTTGAAAGTTTTGGGCTCCAGCAAACCACAGTAAGAGACATTATCCACAAATGGCGAAAGCCAGCATACACTCAACAAGTGTGAGAAACTGGGGGACACACCCTGTATGCAAATAGATTGTAGGAGAAGCCAGTAGAAGAGAAGCAGTAAATAGCAACAGACTAAACTCAGTATTTCACCTCTTTTTAAATTGTTAAGTAACGTTTGTAAATTATATGTAAATCAGAAAAACTTTGGTTTAAGCACAAAGTAATTGTGTGTTTACAGCTTAAGCAGGAAGTGAGGAAGAGGTGAAGGGGGTGTATGGGGGGGGGGGTGAGGGGGAGGTTATAAGGTGAGGAGGAGATCACTGCAGTCTGGCTGTGTTTGTTGTGATACAGGAGTGTTGGAAGCAGCTGGAAGGAAACAGGAAGAGGAGGTTCTTACCAGCGTGGGGAACAGCGTCAGTGGAAAGGTCCAGAGTGGATGGCTGAGGAGTCCTCCACACACCACGTTCCTGAACACTGATAAACCTGACTTACTCACTCCACTACCTGCACACACACACACACACACACACACACACTAGATTAATGACAGCAGTGATCAAACTGAAGACTGATTGTTGTTTGTGGATTTCATGAACATGGAGATGAATTAGTGTGCATGTGTGTGTATGTGCGTGTGTGTGTGTGTTTCAGTACAGCACAGACAGGAGAAAGCTGAGACCAGGTATTAAATGTATTAAAGTGAAAAAAAAAACCCACAATGATTTGAACAAAAGAGAGAGAGAGAGAGAGAGAGAGACAGGTGTGTGTGTTTAAAGACTGTGTGTGTGTGGGGTGTGTGTGTGTGTGTGTTGCAGCACACTGCAGTAGTGCAATAAGGGAAAACAACACTTTTAATAATTCAGATATTGAGACAGTGAGGGAGGTGTGTGTGTGTGTGTGTGTGTGTGTGTGTGTGTGTCTGTGTGTGTGTGTGTGTGAGTTCTACAGAATGGTTCATTTACCCTATGCCACGGATTATTAAAGCCGCACTGAACCTCTCTCTCTCTCTCTCTCTCTCTCTCTCTCTCTCTCACCCGTATCATTCTCTCTCTTTCTCACTTGTCTATTACCTCATTTATTTCGCTCTCTCGCTCACTCTCTTTCTTTCTCTATGTGTCTCTTGTTCTGTGTCTTGTTCTCTCTCTCTCTTTCTCACCCATAACCCACCCATATCTCTCATGTTCTCTTACTCTTACCTCATCTATTTCTCTCTCTCTTTCTCTCTCTCTCTCACCCTCACCCTTTCTCTGCCTGCTGGGGAGTTAGTCAGTAACCAGAGAAACATTTATGAATGCCAAAGTCTTCACACCTTGGAGGGAGTAAACAACAGAGTGCGAATAAATCTCTCTCTCTCTCTCTCTCTCTCTCTCTCTCTCTCGTACTGCAGAGATGACAACAAAGGGCAGATATATAATCACCCTTAAACACACACACACACACACACACACACACTCTGAACACTGTGTCACAAAATATCGAGACAAACCTCTTAGTGACTGAATATAGCTGCTTCACAGCTGCACTGTGAAAAGCCTTCATATACTAAAGTATTAAAATATTTATAGTGTATTTATGTAACTTGTGTCTTGCAGGATACTGACACTAATATTTCTGAACTCTAATATTTCTGGTTTATAGTATTTACGAACACAATAATCCACAATATTCAGGTGTGATGTAAATCGTTGATCAAAAGGCAATCATAATACATACAAATCTGTCATGTGTGACCATCTCTGATAAATACTCTCACTATCACTTTCAGTTTGAATATAAAGATCGGTGTCAGACAGTGGGTCATGTAGTATTGTGTTTAAACCCTTGCTTACTAGAGGGCAGTGCTGTGTGTGGATTAAAAGTGAACCTTTCATTTAGTCAGATTGTATGAATATGATGATGAGTTTTAAACTATGATGCTTTATCATTGTTTTTTATGATAGTGGTCCTTTGTGACTATTACACTGCTTGCTCTTGAGTGATCTTTGTTGATCGTGCCATGATACACTTTCAGCAGAATTCCAACAGAAATATAGAAAATTCTGAAGGATTCACAAAATTCTATATATTAGTTTGGATACACTTTTTTCAATCAATGCGTTTTCTTTTTTTTTACATTGTACATTCCATATTGAAGAAATTAAAGCCATACAGGAATACACGTGTGGAATTATTTCGTTAACAAAAAGTATTAAACAAACCAGGCACACTCTTGGTATTTTAATCTCAGTGTCTTCATGAGGTACAGTCACCTGGAATAGTTTTCTCAAAGTCTTGAAGGAGTTTCTGGAGGTGCTGAACAATAGTTGCTGCTTTTCCTTCACGCTGTGAAGCTCCATCCCATTCTAAATCACCTCAAATCACCATCTCAGTTCATCAGGTTTAGATCAGGGGATTAATGTGGAGGACAAACACTTTTAACTGTTTACCACATCATTTCATATGTGTCCACAAATCATTTTGTTACAGTATTTCAATTATTTGCAGACAATATACCAAGTTATTATCAATATATTGTGATACAGCGTTACCAGACTCTAGCCCTAGTGTAAAGCTTGAGTGCATCTGCTAAAATATGCACACACAAGTCAGAAATGGATAATAACTCAGGGTCTGGACGGGGTGGTACATGGCTAGACGGAACACTAGAAGAGCCGAAGAGCCTGAGGCACAACTAAAGAGAAAACAGGTCAGCAGCTTAGGGACTACCCCTGTGTGTGTGTGTGTGTGTGTGTGTGTGTGTTTGTGTGTGTTTGTGTGTGTGTGTTCGAGTGTTTAGCCTCTTGTTAGCTACTCTGTTGTTCCCAAAGCGGTGAGGAGCCAAAGCCAAACCAGCCAATAGTGTCCAGCTTCACAGCTGCATCTATAAATGAGGAAAAAGAAGTATAAAGTGTAAATGATGGTATTTTTAACATGGTGGAACCTAACACGAGTTTTACAAACAGGGCTGAATCTCCACCGCTCTTATAAATGTCCACTCTTTCTCTTTCTCTGCTCTTTGTCCACTTCTGCTCTATTTGATTTCCTCTCTCACAATGGAGCCTTTAGATTTCAAGTAAAATACACCATGAATTCTTTACATTTTTATGGGATTTTTTGATCTTGTAAAGTAACAATCAAAAGATTAGAAATACGTCTTTTCATTTAATGTTTAATGCTGCTGTTATTCCTTCACACTGTAAAGCTCAAATTACCATCTCAGTTGGGTTTAGGTTAAGGGATTGTGGAGGACAAACACTTTTTTTGTTTACTACATAATTACATAATTACATAATTACAAACTTAATTGTTTTCTTGTGTTTAATATCAATCTACAATGTAGAAAATAAATAAAATAAATAAAAAAATTGAAGAAGGCTGCTACTGTAATAAGTTATGCTGTGTAGTTTATCGCCATTGTGTTGCATTAGGCATACAATTATATAGTTAGTAATAGCTGCACTTTAGTCACACACATAAATCCTGTATTTCAAAAAATAAGAAATTGCACCCTAAAATATAGCAAACTAATCACCTCAACTAACATTATTAAGTTTCTTGTTAAAAGTTTGTCTAACTAAATCATTTTTGTTGCAAAAGTTGTAGTTGAACTCTAGTTGAGGCCAAGCCACCTACTCTGCACTACTGCACATGCTCAGTTTTACTCTCTAGTTGAACAGGGTCTACAGGTCAATTATGCAGGGGTTTTCACCTGATGTTGGTCACGCTATTTGCATAGTAGGCGTGTCCTCAAACCTCTCACTCACCATTAGTGTGTAGTCATTCCCTACAGGCTGCTGCCTTCTCTTGGAATTTGTGTAAGTGTTAACTGACTGGCCTCAGTGTTTAAGGCTGTAAGAGCAAGTTACTGCTGTGTTTTGTGATGCTGAGTGTATATAGACTATATCATCTCTGTCCAATGAAAACACTTATCTCCAAAACAGCAACTTTACAGGAGAGAGAAAAACAGAAGTCAATGGAAAAAGAGTTTATTTCAGGTCATTTTGTAGAGTTTCTTTGGGTTCATTCATCAAGAAATTTTGCTACAGTTTGTCTGTTCAAATTATGTGGTAAACAAAAAATCGACAAAAATGGAGATAAGTGTTTTTATTGGACAGCGACGATATACTGTCCGGGTCCAGCTGGTTACATTTCCATAAATTGCCATCTAATGTGATTGACAATGCACATATATAATAGTAATAAATTCAAATTTTCCAGTTGCTACATAAAAAAAATCAAAACTATAGTGTTGCCCCCACTGGATGATTTTGATTGTAAAACATTTTTAGTGGATCCTAAAGGATAGTTATACAAACTAACAAAACACATTTTGTAGAACTTAAATCAGGCCAACAAAAAACATAAATTCAATTTTTAAGTTAGATTTAATATTTGAAGTTTCAAAACATATAAAACAAATCAATTATCTGGACTAAATATTGTATAGTTGCCACAAATGCATGTGTTTTTTTTTCAAAGCTTAAAAGTTTGAGTTGGCCTTGAAACTCAAAAAGTTGCCTTAAAATTGTACGTTTTTTGTTTTTACAGCGTATGGTGCATATGGTTGTCTTATGTTTGTATCTATTTAAAACAGAAATATCTTTTTTATTTATTAGACTGTAGTCATCTCTCTATTCTTTCATTCTGCTCTCCCTCTCTCTCTTTCCACCCAATCAATAGTCAACACAGTGGTGATGGACAGCTCAGCTGAAGAAACACTCCTCCTTTCCGTCGAGCACAGCACTAATAGCCAAGGTCAGCCTCCATCTCTGCACACACACACACACACATATATATATATTTATATTCGACAAGTGATAGCAGCAGACAAAAAAAACTCCTTTTGCAGCACTATCACAATTTGTGTGTGTGTGTGTGCGAGCGTGTGTATGTGTGCGTGTGCGAGTGTGTGTGTATGTGTGCGTGTGTGTGTGTGTATGTGTGTGTGTGTGTGTGTGTGTGTGTATGTGTGTGTGCAATGTAATGAGAAATTCAGTGACTCACTGTCAATCACTGATAATGATCAGGAAGTGTAAGCACACTGCTGAGGCGTTAAGTTGATCAGTAATTGAGGACGCGGCTCGAGCTTTTCCTGACCATCAAAGCCACAAAAGCCTGATTAGAGCCGCTGTATACACACCTGTCACACTTTCAGAAGAGCTGTTAAAGGAGCTTTATAACACACACTGCTCACCAGTGGATAATACCTCAGTGAGAGACTGCACAAGCTTTATTTCACTTCATGGGTGGTGTGAAAAAAAGAAACCCAAGCTGGATAAAAATGCATTAGAGGATCCTACCTTAAGCCAGGGTTCAAACTCTCATAATGTCTAACTTGTATTAGGGCTGTAAATGTTAAAGCGTTAACACATGTGATTAATTTGGAATCAGTTACACATTATTATTTTTTTAACAGAATTAATTACACCACCAAGTTTGACCCCAACTTCTGCTGTAATCTGCCTGAAACAGTGTCTGCGTTTCCAACATGGAAACAGCGCAGTTTCTGTAGGGACTGAAGTTCAGGATGTTCTTGTGTCTGACTGAAGAGTGAAGCTTGGTGCAGTTGATCAGACAGGAGCTGAGCTGGACCACAGTTCACAGTCTCCTGCTCTCACAAACTTATGAACTATATGAACTCTCCAAACATAACTTTAGAGTGGAGATATACTAAGAAAACAGCTCCGTAGAAACACACACAAACTCCCCAGAACTTCACTCTCCATCTCTCTCTCTCTCTCTCTCTCTCTCTCTCTCTCTCACACACACACACACATGCACAATGCTACTAACTAGGCCTGCCCCTACTCAGTACTGATTAGCTAGTTACATGGCAATCATGCCTTACACTCATCCCATTGGAGGCACTGAACAGGAAACTAAAAGATAAATGGTCCAAAAATAGAAAAGGATTCAACACGAAAAACAGCTAAAAGAAATGTATAAAAAAAATAATACACAGGACATTTTTAAGCGTCCTACACTTTACATTTAAATATCCAAAATAAAAAATGTTGTCTTAAGAAGAACAGAATTTATCACAGAATAAAAGTTTTCGATTGACACCACTAATTATTATGTAATGTTATGTCCTGTATATTACAGGACTAGTTCTAGCATTTTATATAAACAAGTGAAAGGCAAAACAAATTATGTAAAAAGAAGTTTAAACACAGATACTACAAATCAATTTAAGTAAATACAAGGGATACATTTAAAAAATAAAAAAAGCTTTTGGAAAAAAAGAGCATCTAAAATGCTTAATTATAGAAAAAAAATTATAAAATAGTTTAATGTTGCCCAGGCCAATCTTATATACATATGAGAAGGAGCTGATTGGTTATACCTCAGTTCAGATTTGAGTGGGCGTGTCTGCTTTAAAGTTTAGAGATTTGTGTAGTAGAGGTGTAATGCTTCACATTACTGCATTAGTTAGAGCTTGATAATGGACTCAGAACATAACATGATGGTTTGGAATTGCCTGCAAAAAAATAAAGATTTGCTCAAGTATTTCTTCTTCTGCATAAGAACTTGAGCTCATCCTTTACAGCTATAACAACTTCAACTCTTCTTGGAAAGTCCTCCACCAGGTTTTGGAGTGTGTTTATGGGAATTGTTCAACACTCTAGAAGAGCACTGTGAGGTCAATCACTGTTGGATGAGAATTCCTGGTTCACAGTCTTCACTCTAATTCATCTAAAAGGTGTTGAGGTCAGTCAGTACTCTGCCTAAATGTCATTGATGTGTTAGCTCACATAAACACTGTTGTTGGACGATAGCAGGACGTTGGTCCTGTAGCGTGTGGTCTGAGGTGAACGTGGTGAGAAACTGAACAGCTGTAAAGCAACTAAAGTTTAAAAATATATACTGCATCCACACAGGACTCAACATTCAGCCTTGAAGGTGCAGCATCTCTGGACAACTACGGTTCTGAGACAGACAGGGTCAGGAATGATGCTTGAGGAGTGGGAGGTCAGTGCTGGGGCTACCTCTTCTTTCTAAACCTCAGAATCAGGACCTTGAGGATGTTCTGATGCTGAAACTGTGAAGATATCAGTTACATAATGATCAGACTCTCAGGCTACATGACCTGACCTGCACTGACCTGCAATGACCCGCACTGACCTGAACTGACCTGGACTATTAGAAAAACTCAGGGAAGCAGGGTAAGAGTGTATTCACACAAATAACACACACATACACATGCATGTACTTTCCCATAGACAAAAATACATCACATACACAAACACACACACACACACACAAACACACACACCAACCACAAGCTATCTCATTTAGCAAAAAGGCCTCATACAGAACCAAATCCTCTTAATTTAAATTCAGAAGCTATCTGCACTGTACAACACCAGTTCTTTCTCACTTATTTCATAATATCCTAATGATTTAACTCTTGTAATTATAGTAAAGCTATAATTGCATATGAAAGATGTACTTGACTACATACACTTGAGTCAACTACACTCCACACTTTTAAATTATTACTTAAATATTTATCCATGCTTCCTATTGGTTCCAGGCATCATTTATTTGCATAATAAATTAAACAGCTAGTGTAACCTCTGCTTATATTGTCAAATTTTTATATCCCCATAGAACTCGTTTTTTAAAACATTATTCAGCTCTATTAAACCAGGTGTGGTTATTGTAAAGGGGCTGGTTATGGGCGGGACCAATAACAGACAGTCAGCTCTGCTCAGCTCTGCAGCCTGTGACCTCAAGGCAGCCCTCAGGGGCGTGGTTATTTAAATGAGTAGGTTGTCTCTCCACAGTCTTTCTCCCTCCTCTGGTCTCTACTGCGCAGACTCGGGTTTCAGGATCGTCAACATGGCGAAAGATTTTGGCTTTATTTTCATTAAATGAATGGGAACGGCGTCCATCTTTTTTTACAGTCTCTGGTGTGTAGTATTGCACACATAACAACTCAAACAAAAACGTGAAACCAATCAGAGTCTTTGTTTCAGTGAGGAGCAGAAACTGAACTGCTGCAGTTCACTAAATAATTGTAATACCATGCACTTTGTAAAATTAATAAACTTGGTCACAATTTGTGCTCCAAACTGTGTGGAACTGCTACCTCACTAAGACAGGATATAATGTTCTCCAAAAACATTATCATTATCTATCCTAAAGAACTATGTGATTCTGCAGGATATTGAATTTTGACACTGTATGAGCAGGTTTATTTAAGCATTATTATATAATAAATTATATTATAGCTATAATTAATTCTTTACCATCAAATGAAGAGTTTTTCAAAAGAAAGGTGCACAGCATCTGATTTGATGATGAAAAAAAAGTTCAGCCCACTGGAAACCATTAAAGAAGGGTGTTTTAGGTAGTGGGAAGTATTTGAGATCTATTGGCTTATTCTTCTGTTTTATATGGCCAGTCTATTAAAATTTCAGAGAGAGAGAGAGAGAGAGAGAGAGAGAGAGAGTGTGTGTGTGTGTGCATGTGTGTGCACCTCATAAACTGACTTTCTCACAACCTGTTTGTTTATTTTCACTCAACCTGAAATGAAAACGCAGAGAGTAATATTCCCTCTGGTTGTTGCTCGGGGTAAATAAATAAATGCGCTACATAAATAAATACATAAATAAAAATTAAAGCGTACAGCCGGTCCCCCGACCCAGTGGAGGGACGCGCAGAACGAGATGTTTTCACTTTTTCACTACGATCACCGCTGCTGCTCTCGCGCTCCTGAGAGAGCTCTGATTAGCATGTGAGATCTGATGAGGTCCAGTAACACACACACACACACACACACACACACACACACACACACACTCAAGATTTAAAGTGATAGTACTTCTAAATTGGATGTATCCTCAGGATGTAATCCATCAGTTAGAACATGTTTTGGTGTCTGAAGTGTTGCTCTGGAAGCTTCACACCAACACACCAAAATACATGTTTGTAAAAACAGTAACTTTACAGAACCAGAAGAAGCATTTTACAACATTCCTTCCTGACCCCTCTGCAGCACTGTAAACCCACAATCCAGTTTCACATAAAATTGGATATTTCTAAACATTACACAACTATAAACTCAACTAGAGTGTCAGAATTTCTTTACTTAAGTAAATCAATTATTAATTTGAACTAATATCTTAATTCAATTACAAATGCTAATATAAGTTCTTCTGTGCACATACTAACTGAAGAACCTGAAAGTGTGGAGTGTAGTTTACTCAAGTGTATTTAGTTATAAAATTCTTTCATTGTAAATTACAACTTTACTTAAATTACATGAGTTAAATCATTAGGATTTTATACAATAAGTAAAGTTCACTGATATTATTAGAGAAAGTAGTGACGTTACCTGTTACATTTTGTGTAACATAACTACAGCAGTAATGTTGTATTTTTGGAGTGAGACTGTACAAATATAAGACCAATAATCCAGATTCTGTGGATGTATCCTCAAGGGTGGAGGGTTTTATGAACATGAAAACTGAAAAGTTTCTATCACATTTGTAAATACTAATAAACACATTGGCAACATGAACTGCAATTGATAAACATTTGCGCGGTTTAAAATTCGTATTTCCTAGCGATTCATTAATGTTAAAATTCTGATGAGTTAATGATTTGCTCACATTTTTAATATGAACCTCTATGCTGATAAATAAGTGTCATGTCTGAGTATTTGTTAATATTCAAATCCCGATGAACTACTGCTTTGTTCATATTTACTGATCATTAGTTAAAAATAAATTATTCAAAGTTATTATAAAGTGTTACCCATGTTTCTTTGCACAAACAAAAATGGTTTACTCTATAAATGTTCTGCTGTAAACAGATCTACTCATTAATAGTGTTGCTGCTATAAATTGTTCTCTGGAGTAAAGTTGTTCAGTATAAAGACTAGAGAACCACTGTCTGATGATCTTAACAGTAGGAGGAGTCTAAGGAGTGTTTTAAGGAATGTTAATTCTAGGAAGCTGGCTATTGTGTATATATTGTAGGGTGTATCTAAACCATAATCTGTTATGCTAGCAGTCAAGGAGAGTCATCTCCTAGAAAGAGGCAAGAATAGAGGGTTGCCAAGTATTTCAGAAGAAGAGGGATAGTAAGGAATGAACGTGGGGGGATAAAGGTGTTGTGACCTACTCTACAACAGAGGAATGCTAATATTGCCCTCGTTACCCTTCAGGAACTTCAGGTGTGTAGTTCAGGTGTGCTCAGTTGAACCCAGTCCTTTGGAGTGACTCAGACCCTCTGCCCCTCTGCCCTGTGCATCACCTCTGAACTCTCGGTTGGCTGAGAGATGCTGGCAGGTGGCAGGAGACATCATTATCTGTGACGGCACACTCTCAGGCGGCGTTTCAGAGAGAAGGACAAAAGGACGAGAAACGTTTAACATTAAACCACGTGAACTGTATCCATCACACAATCCAAAACTAGTCCTGTCTACTCAGAGGTCAGCCACCCTGATCGGCCATATTATTAAAACCACCTGTGCAATAATGTGTAGGACCTTTTTCATGTTATTGAAGTAATATGCATATTAAAAATACATAAAATATTAGAATGAGAAAGAAAACACTACAGAGAGAGCAGCTCAGAAAAACATACTTGCTTTTACAAACAACATATAGACCATGGAGATGATTATAACCATAGACTGTGTATAGCTGGACAGAGCATCGTCTCTTAAAAGTGAAGCCAACACAGGTCGGGCGCCCCCTGCTGTTCAGCTGCAGAAAGCTGTGTAACTCCACCCATCCCCATAGGTTTCAATGGCAAAACAGACAACTTTCAATCACGTTTTTTTCTAATATACTGTAATTCTACCTCCATTATTTAAATGCAGCAGCTAGTGTAACCTCTGCTTATATTGTCAAATTTTTATATCCCCACAGAATTCAGTTTTAAAAACGTTATTCAGCTCTATTCAAAAAAGGTGTGGTTATTGTAAAAGGGCTGGTTATGGGCGGGACCAATAACAGACCGTCAGCTCCGCTCCGCCCCGCTCTGCAGTCTGTGACCGCGAGGAAGCACTCAGGGGCGGGGTTATTCAAATGAGTAGGCGGTCTCTCCACAGCCTTTCTCCCTCCTCTGGTCTCTACTGCGCAGACTCTGGTCTCTGAATCGCCAAAATGGCGGAAGATTTTGGCTTCATTTTCATTGAATGAATGGGAACGGCGACACGGCGTCCATCTTTATATACAGTCTATGATTATAACTTTTTTAAGTTTATCTAAGGTAGCCTGTGGGAAATAACTACACACTGATGGTAAGTGTCATCTCCTGGGAAACACCCAGTATGCAAATAGATTGTGCCAAAAGCCAATAGAAAAGAAGCTGCCAATTGCAACAGACTAGCTTGTTTCAATTTAAAGATCTCAATTTAAATGTATATGTGGCCAAAATGTTTACCTGTAAACTCAAAATAGTACTGTTTGGAACTATGAAATTGTTTTTAATTTATTTGCATTCAAACTAATCGTGGGTTAACAGTTTAGGTGTCTCAGACTCTCTTTTCCGTTTTTCCTTCATCAACTTCAGAAACTTACTGTTTACTTGCTGCTTAATACATCCTATTAGAACCAGACCCCCAATGTAATTTATTTTCCAGCTCCAACATCCAACTACCAAGATAAATTAAAAGCAGCATTAAAGGATCTGTGGCTGATGCACTGCTGCCAGATACAGCAGGTTCATGTCTAAATGATTTACAGTTTTTGGTGATGCAAGATGAACCTACATAAATTGGCAGCTGGTTTAATAAGTGCAGATTACCAATGATTCTACACTAGGCTTCCGTACATCAATGAAATCCAGCATTACTGCTCTTTCACTCGTTTAACTGCACAGTGCATACAGTTTATTTTACTTATTAGAATTTGGGAAACCGATTGCCCTAAAATTGTTAAACAAATAGAACAGTTATTTATACTCAAAGTCTATTTTTTATTTTATTTATACTAATTTTAAATAGTATAGTAACTTAGAATTGTAAATTGTAACTCACTATTGTTAACTTCTTATGGGTATTTAAAGAGGCACTATATTTTTTGCATTAATAGCTAAAATGTGTTCCTCTGAAGTAATGAAACATACCAGTGCTGTTAAAAAAAAAATAGAAACGTTTCCTAACCTTCAATTGCGACCATTTTTGCCTATGCAGCATCCTCTCAGGTTCAACTGTTCTTTATCAATAAGACTGCCCCACTGTTGATGTCCAACCATCTGCATCTCACCACTATCAGAGGCACACTGCTGCTGCTTCTGCAGCACAGCCAAATCAGCTCTCCCTCCTGCCCCATCCCTAAACCCATACATCACCCAGTGCCCCTCCCAAACTGCCCCTTCCATTTTTTGCATTTTTTGAAATTTGAGCTGAGGGTGGAGTCAGCTCTAATCAGAGGGTTTATTTTTCTTTACAAAAAAAAACCATAATAATATTTCCAGTATATTTTATTAGCTCCTAAATATGACTAGCTACAGCTTATTGAGGGAATGTTAACCTTTCTATTTCCTAAAGAAGATGGCCCTGTGTAATATCTGTCACAATATGTACATGATGCCAGAAACCAATAAGAAAGGTGCAGGGGTTAATATGACGCTATATTATTTAAGTATAATTTACTAAGATACAGCAGCTAAAATATACTTCAGTGAGTGTGAATTATGGCTTTATTATTTACCAAAAGACTTGAAAAATGTTGAATGGGTGGAAAGTTATCCCACACCGCTCCTCTGCACATGCTCACTGAAGAAGTGTACACAAGTGCAGTTAGTTCTAGAAATCTTTTACACTAATAAACCGTGATTTTATCTTTTACAGTGTGCAGTTAGTGATACGTATACCACCCTATCACTAAAATAGTTTAATGATCTATTATTCCATACATACAGAGAGAGAGAGAGATGTATGTGTGCATACATACAGCTTTGTTCTTCTAAATATGTGTGTGTGTGTGTGTGTGTGTGTGTGTGTGTGTGTGTGTGTGTGTGTGTGTAGTGAGAAGGTGGGCGCTTCATTACACACAGCTCCCCATGGTGTGTGAAAGAGGAAAAAGAGCCATTAGAAAAACAAACCAACTGCTGATTGTTCACGTGCTCTCTCTCTCTCTCTCTCTCTCTCTCTCTCTCTCTCTTTCTCTCTCTCTCACACACACACACACACACACACAGATATGCCTCAGAAGTTACAGAACAGCAATATGTAAATAGATCATGAGGTTTTAGCTAGAGGTACAGTTAGGATTCTCTCCCTGAGCTCGAGCCCACCACTTTCCTTAGTGACTGTCCAGGAAATGGCCTGTGACCTACATTGTAATGCTATTTTTTATTTTATATCACACTATGGCGTGATAATCACAATATGCAATTTAATTATGGGACTTACAGTGATGTCGTATAACAGGAGTGTTAGACTTCACATGGCGCTGCCCAGTTCGTTCACCACCTGGCTCGGTTTGGGGCTTATCGTCAGCACCTCCAGTGCTTCATGATAACATATGATGTCAAACAGACAAACGCCTCTGTCAGATAATGCAGGACATTGCACCCTTATATAACCACTGGTCAGTGCAGCATTCTTTAACTTTCATGGGACATTGCAAGTGTCATGGGAGATAGAAGTTATGTATATATGCATTAAAGAGAAAATATCATTATAAAATTGTTAATGTTATGGAAGTTCAAATAAATAAAAAAAACATTTATTTGACTTTTATTTGAGGGCAGACACTGTGAACTACTGTAGTCTTAAGAAAAGCGCTTATCAGTGAGGCTAACCTGCAAACACAGATTCAGTTTACTATGCAGCATAAGGTTGGATTCTGGAGCAATGGGAAGAAGGTCATGTGGTCTGATGAGTCCAGATTTACCCTCTTCCAGAGTGATGGAGCATCAGGGTAAGAAGAGAGGCAGGTGAAGTGATGTTCCCATCATGCCTAGTGCCAACTATTCAAGCCTGTAAACATGGTGCTATGATCTGGGGCTGCTGCAGTTGGTCAGGTCTATAGACAGACGGACATACATAACACTGATACGCTTCACATGTTGGCGGTGCTGCATGCTGCTCTGCTTTATGTTCCTCCTTTAGGACTGCAGGCGCCAAACACACTTCCAGCTGTGGAGGGGCAGGGAATTGTGGGTAGATACTATGGCTATAAGGCAGGGCTGCAGATGAGCCACAAGAGGCAAGACCATATGCTTATGTTACTCATACCCCAGAAGTGTATCTCTCACTCTATCTCTCTCTCATACACACACACATACACACACACACAGATACACACACACACACACACACACACACACAGATACACACACAGTATTGTGCAGAGGTACCTAAATAAATAATACAAAAATCATATAGATGAAACAACATAACTTGTTTGTCTTGTCATTTTTCATTTACATTTTTTACTAAAATGAGATCAAATGCATCAAAGGAGATACAATTTTTGCTTTCTAGGAATTGTATTACTAAGTTATTATTCACTCTACAGTCACCATACAGCCACTTTATTAGACACACCTATCATTAAAGATAGGAAGCAGAGGGAATGTATTAATATTGAAGGAATGATAGAGAGAGAGAGTGAATAAATGAAGGACATGATCACAGCATGTAGCATTTGAGACGTGTGTTTCCCTCAGGTCGGGCACTGTATGTGTTTCCATCCCAGGTGGGGTGGGAATTGACACCCGGAGTGTAGGAAGGTGAAGAAACATATGGCACAGAGAGAGAGAGAGAGATGTCCCTTCTGTACTGCAGTAATGTGATGCAGGGGAACATCCTCAATGCCATCAGGATCCCCCCCGCCCCGCCTTGGCTCTCTCCACCCAGCTGACGCTCTGGCTCCGTGCCAAAGCCAGAAACATTACTCTGCCTTCAAAGTGCCGTTACTCATTCATCCCTATAACAGCCACAATCACAACAATAACAGCAGCAGCAGCAGACAGGGGTTCTGCAGCCTATTGTTTTAAACAATAATCATTTTACAGTAACCATGTTTTTAGTAAATCTTTGTAAAGCTGTTCCCTATTTTACAGTCTGCACTGAGAGAGGTCCATCAGTCACTTTACATACTTTACATTTTTTTTTCATAACAGTATTTTTATCATTTTAGGATGTATTGTATACACATAAACAATATTTGCAGTGGACAAAATCATTATTTTATTCTCTAGTGATTTTAAATGTTTACCCCTTACAAAGACAAGAACAATAAAATTTTTTAGTCTAATAATTGTATTGTCGTGTTCTCGTCCTGTTCTGTGTCTCTCCTGTCTCTCTGTCCTTCTGTTTGTTTCTTTACTGTCCCCTGCACGTGGCCCTGTGTGTTTTTCCAGAGTCTCCGCCTTAAATGTTTTCACCTGTGTTTATTTGTAGCTCCGCCCCCTCGTCACCTGTTCCCACGTGTTTCTTGTTTCCTATTCACTTCCTTATGTATAGCCCCTTTGTTTCAGTGTTCCCTTATCGGTTCTTGTGTGTTTTACTTCTGTTAGATTGTAGGTCTTCCTTTGTTTTTCAGTCTTAGTGTATTCTGTGTTATTCTAGTTATCCTGGTTCTTTATCCTGTTTTTTGTTGATTTTGGTTTATTTCTGTTATTAATACATACTCACAATTGTGCCTGCCTCCGTGTCTCCTTGCTGCACCTGACATTTATGGTCAGGCCTGTCTAAAGTTTGCCAATAAACACCTGAATATTTCAAAACAGGCTTGGAAACATGTGATGTGGTCAAATGAGACCAAAATTTTGCCTTTTTAGCATCAACTTGACTCTTTGTGCTGGATCCTGGATTTGACCCCAAGAACACCTCTACCTCTACACATCTCTACTGTCAAGCATGAAGGTGGAAATCATATTGAGGGACTCACGAATGAAGCCATGTACTGTAGAATCTTTAATTAGAACCTCCTGGCCTCAGCCAGAATGCTGAAGATGGGCTGTGGATGGGTCTTCCAGCATGACAATGACCCAAAATAAGGCAACAAAGAAGTGCTTTAAGAAAAAGCACATTAAAATCCTGGCCTGGTCTAGCTAGCTAAATGAAAATTCTGTGGAGGAAGTTGCCAGACGACATCATTAAAACCTTTTTCTATAAAGAAAAGAGAGGCTTCAAGATGTGTGTGACATCTGTGCTCACCAACAAGAGTTTCTACTTGTATTAAATCACGTTTTGCTGGAGGACCAAATGCATCAAGAAGTTTATAGTAAATGTAATGATGATATATTACACTACGTACGGTTATAGGACCCTCTTAGAGTCTCTATCTTGGATAGAATATAAGATATGTTTGGGCATGGAGGTATACAGGTTGTTACATATATGGTATCCGTCAGCACATTTACTGACAGATGTTGCAGATGGGCTTGTAGATCCTGCTTTGTTGTCTGGAGTACTCCATGCTCTAATTCAACCACCATCAGATTCAAAACAGAACCTGGATTCATCACTAAAGATAATACAATTCCAGTTTGTAACAAAGCATTAAAGTACTTGGATCGTATTGTGGTGCAATAAATCAGAATGAAAGACATGTTTTGCTCAATAATGCATGTCTCCTAGATACTGTGTATAGTTCTGAATTTGATTTTTTTTTATTAGACTATTTGTAGTGATTTGCACGATTCTGAAGTGCCTTATTTTTTAAATGATGCAGCACCTTTTGCATTTTTTCATTTGTAACAGAAACAAACAACAAAACTACAGAGAGCTGCTTCTGCTTTTTATAAGAAGATTAACTGAATTCCATGTTTTCAAACACCTGTTTTACACACACACACACACACACACACACACACACACACACACACACAAAAACACACACACACACACACGTACACACTCGTGTACATGGAAGAAGAAAGAGAAAAAGATAGAGAATATGTGTGAGTGTGTGAGAGAGAAAGAGAGAGAGAAAGAGAGAGAGAGAAAGAGAGTAAAGTCATAATAGCAATGAGCCTCACACCAAAAGCACCACTGTCGTTAAATCAATAAGTCATTATCTTTAATGGGATAAGCACTTTGAAAACTAATTGAAAACAGCTCCATTTACCCCGGCTAGCCCCTTAATGCAAACAATACTGCTGTTACGGCTGAGCGCAGCGGAAAAAGAAAACATTTGGTGTGTGCTGGAGTCGGCAGTGTGGTAATTTGGTAAACAGTCTGCGTAGCTTCGAAATCTACCCACTCAAAAGAGGACCCGAGGCCACGAGGACTTTATCCCATAAATTGGCCATCATCAATGAAACAGCGAACTCATCAAGCAGCGCATCCAGAGACCAGCAAATGGCTCCAACATATAGGAATTACATTTCCTTATAATCTTAAAAATGTAGCCTAAAAACAATTTAATTAGGTTTGCAGTGGTTTCTTTTTTATTCTTTTTCGTTATCAGAGTCGGCCCTGTCCCTAAGGGTGGAGGAGGGCCTCGGGGCAGTGTTGCAGCCCCACAACCAGCCAGAAAAGCTTCAGTTTTAAGTGGACAATCATTTTAAATCTAAATACACCACGATAATCAATATCTTAAAAATAAATATTACTGAAAATTCAATACTGTCCAAAGATGATGAATGGATCAGTACTGTTAGAAAAAGTAAGATGCATTATAAGTTATGTGCATTAAGCTAAACAACGCACTTAACAACACACACTTCAGGGTGGAGGGGGTTTGGTAGGGGGTCTCTTCTTGAGATGGTAAAGTGGAGTCTACACTGGAAGGGCTCTGGTATAGGATCAAGGCCTGGTGCAGGACTGTTGCATCTTTTATTTGTACCACGTTTGAACATTCTCTCTATGTTCTTGGCCTGGCCAACTATAGAATCAGCACTTGAGTTCTTTAACGATCATCAGGTAAGAAGAGTGAATTAGCCTCACACACCTTACTTCCATATTGGGTAACAGCAACACACCGTCATTAGGCTAGGGACAGCCTGTTGTGTAAAGGGGTTAGCTAAAGGTTGGTAGAAATCAAACAGACCTGAATGATTATGTTTTTTTTATGCTGGAGATACAAGACCCTGGACCCTATTACACACGCTGCGCAAGGTGCATCACAATGCTTATTTTTTATTGTACACACCCTGCAAACTATTAGTCTTTTAGTACACCTTCTGCCTGCCTAGTTTAAAAAGCAATGGTGCTTGTGAGTATACACTGCCTGGCCAAAAAAGTCTCCACCTGGATTTAAGTAAGTAAATGATGTGGGGTTGATGCTGCAGTTGGTCTGCAGGTCTAGGTTCAGCAACAGTATGTGCTGAAAGAATGAGGTCAGCTGACTACCTGAATATACTGAATGTAGACAAGATCACTGAATTTTTTCCTCCCTGATGGCTCGAGCATATTCTAAGATGATAATATCAGGATTCATGGGGCTGTAATTGTGAAAGAGTGATTCAGGGAGCATGAGATCATAATTTTCACACATGGATTGAGAGAGTTCACCACAGTCCACCACAGTCCAGACCTTAACCTCATTAAGAATCTTTGGGATGAGCTGGAGAAGGTTTTGTGCAGCAGTCAGACATTACATGTTATGCCAAAAACACATCCATAATCAATTAAGAGAATTAGTACATGCCTTTTGCACTTTTTGATCCATACAAGGTTGCTAAAAGATTTCTAAAATAGCCCCCTCTTTCCTAAAAGACTTTTAGGATACATGCTTTCCAGTATTTCTATTAGTCTACTGTGCTGACATTACATAAAAATGTGTCAGCTTAACAATACTGTGAAAAGTAAAAAATAGAGATATTTAGATATTAGATATAGAGATTGAAAACAAAAAAAGTATAAAATTAAATGAAAATAAATACATTTAATATACAGGAATAATATATATATATATATATATATATATATATATATATATATAGAGAGAGAGAGAGAGAGAGAGAGAGAGAGAGAGAGAATAAGAAAATATTAATAAAATGATCATAAACCCAAAAATCAAATATAGCCGCAAGCGGCAATCATCGGGTTCAAGCACCAACTTGCACAATGGTGCCTACTGGAGCATTGAATGGTGATGTGTAAGAAGGTCTAATATGATTGGAGATGCCCTGTCACATTTAGAAATTATCAAGTTTTTCACCTGTTATTAATGTTGAGCAGAGGCCTTTCAACCTGATCAGTGCTTAAATTCACATGTAAATCTAGTGAACTTTGTAGGATATTCATTAAGTGAGTTAGAACTAGTCAAAAGGTGTCTACATGTTATTGGTATTGATCAGGTGGCTTCAACCAGAATGTTCACAAAGTGGTATTCAGATTGACCTTTGAACCTTTGCAGAACAAGCTGAAATGTTTGACCAAACAAGTTTAAATTAACACAAAGGAGTGAATGTTCTGATATGACATGTAATTACGAAGTTATTATAAATCTAGTTCTGAATTAAATGGCGCTTCATCAAGCACCAACTAGCACAATGGTGCCTACTAGAGCATAGGATGGTGATGTGTAAGAAGGTCTAACACAATTGGAGACATTCTGTCACATTTAAAATTATCAAAAGTCTTTCACCTGTTATTAATGTTGAGAAGAGGCACAAAGGAGTGAATGTTCTGATATGACATGTAATGTCAAGTTATTCTTAATCTAGTTCTGTATTAAATGGCGCTTCATCAGAGTGATATTGTACAGAGGTCTTTAACATTGTGAGATTACAGCAAATACTGCAGAGTTACAGCAATTTAGGTTAGAAATTCCAAGGACGCACAGATTGCTTGATGCCTGGAGAGTATTGTATGTGAAATTTTCACAAATGTTTTTAATGAACATTTACCTAGAGACTCTACAGTGTGCAGCAAGACTGAAATGGAGGTGATAGGCCAAATATCCAGAGAGTAGTTTCAATATAGCTATTTTCAAACAATTAGCAATTATGAATGAACAAAGCACTTTTTAAACATAGTTGTATTGAGAAATTTGTCAGAGCCACTGTACTAAATATGGCAAAAACAATTAGATGTCAAAATAGTACAGCATGATCGACATATACTCGTTTTTTT
Source organism: Astyanax mexicanus (assembly GCF_023375975.1). Lineage (NCBI taxonomy): Eukaryota > Metazoa > Chordata > Actinopteri > Characiformes > Acestrorhamphidae > Astyanax > Astyanax mexicanus. The sequence goes on along the minus strand of NC_064410.1, from coordinate 17,413,834 downwards.
TGGAACAGCGCCCCCCAGTGGGCGGATTGTTTCAGCACTTTGCAGGTCACTACAGTGTCTCCACCTGAACATAACTGCCAAATATCATCCAGATTGGGCAACATTCAGCCTGCCAAAATGTCTGCTGAATGCTGATTGGCTGATGGTGTTCAGCCATGTTGATTGATTAAGTTGCCCTTTGAACATCCTTTAGAGGCTGTATGATAGATTCTGCATGCAAAGTTTCAACTTGCTAGGTTGCACGGTTGCTGAGAAACAGTGCTCCAAATTTACCTCTTGAAGTGAATGGGGCATATATCCGGAAGGACTAATTTGCATATGGCGGCCATATTGTTTACATATTTCAACTTTTTCTTAATGAATATTGAAGCGCATGCTCTCACGAGTGTTTTGATACCAAACATGCCAGGATTGGTCAAAATTCCTAGGACTAGTTTGCAAAAGTAGGTTTTGCATATTATGCAAATTAGCACAAAATCTATATAGACGGAAGTGCATGGTCCAAATTGGAAAGTTGTTGGTATTGACCCAAGGAATCCATCAAAAGAATTTTGAATGTAGGTCTTATGGTTTTTGAGTTATTGAGAAAATTGTGAAAAATGAATTTCCTTGTTTATAGCGCCACCACTTGACCAATCGGTGCCATTTTTGTTGTCCACCGAGATGCACTGATCCTACATCTACCTACCAAGTTTCATTTCTCTATGACTTACGGTTTAGGCTGCACAACTGTTTTTACAGGAGAAAAAGAATAATAAGAAGAAGAAGAAGAAGAAGAAGAAGAAGAAAAATCTTAGCAAAAACAATAGGGTTCTACGCACCTTCGGTGCTTGAACCCTAAATAAGAAAGTACCTGCTATAATCATATAAGATAATCTTACAATTATCTGAGCTATTTTAAACCACTGCTGAAAACTATAAAAGAAGAACTACAATTCTGTATTAACTTACTGATCTCATTGCTTGGAATAGCAACAATACAAAATGTCATCCAAAATGAAGTATAATTAAAAATAAAAATAATCATTTATATTATAACCATCTTCATCCACCTTTATCTATAGATTAACTATATCCAAATTAACTATAGATATTAATAAAATAACAACTAATAAGAAATTGCTTTTTTCAAATTCTATAAACTTACTGTCTAAAAGCATCCATCAGCAAAATGGGAAGATGATCTTAGACTTCTGGACTAATGTATATAAAACCACTTTCACAATGACAGCTGATACCAATCTCCAGCTGATTCAGTATAAATTAAAACACAGATGGGACGAATGTATATATGTATATTTACGCTTAATTTTAAGTGTAACCAAAACTTTGTAGCAATTCTATTGGTCCATTCTTGATTAAATGCTGTAAAAATAATCTGAGGGCTAACCGCTGTTAATGGTGTTAAAATGATGTGTATGTTTGGGGTGGAACTGGCTAATTCTGAGTTGTGTTTGGCCACACTGGCTGGTGGATCTGAAACACTCGAGAGCGTCTGACTGTAAGTCTCAGCAGCCGGCTTCTGTTTGCCCGGGCGATACAGTGGACGGGAAATTGAGACTAGGAGGATTTCTCCATGATTTAGCAGACAGAACGTTCTGCTTGTTTCCAGACTCACCACATCTCGAGTGTTTGGAAGCTGGAGCAATGGTGAACATCACCTACAATCAGCAGAGCGGCTTAAATAAAATATCGATTTTATTTTATCCGAGCAAATGTCTCTGAGCTGAAATCCAATCAAAAGCCTCGGTGGCGGAGAGCCAGTCAAATCACGGAATACAATATCAGCTTACGACAGCGGCGCATTCAGAGTTGCACACACGCATACACACACACACACACACACATCTTCACAATCAATCACGCGTTCTAAAGCCACGATCCTGCACTGCGGCTTTCCGTCTCACGCTGCAGAATATTATTGACCACGTTTATGCCAGTGAACTAAGTCCATACACACTTCATGAGACATATATCACATTTATATGCTATAACTTTCCATCGATGAATGCGATGGATACGCTGACTCCTATATTATTGATCACAGACGCTGATGTTGAAAGGTTTTCCACTCAGCTGCTAAAGGAGAAGAGAATTACCATCAGCGTGATCCAGCTGATCAATGAAGAGAGAGAGCACTACAGAATCAGCAGAGCTATGAAGTAATAAAAAGAGGGGAAAACTGTTAAAACACAATTTAAACCAAACAAGAGCTGTCGACTGCAGTCTTCTCAGCGATAGCAGTGCTAAGCCAATCAGGGGTTAACTGATTTATTTTTTTTACTTAAACTTTAACGCAATATATTGTTTACATTATCTATATGTGGCATCAAATATCAGTATTTTGAATATTGATATTTAAATAACTGAAACATTCACCTCCAATTAGACTAACTAAAGTTACTTCTTTATTACTCCACATGGTGGCGCTATAATCAAATGTGCTAAAATCACCTGTGGTGAAGAATATCGGTTGTTAAATTGTGTGAAACAGACCAAAAAAAAATCCTTAAATCCTGGAATTAGTTTATTTAGCAGTACTTTAATCTCTTCAGTAACACAGATGATCTGATTTGATTGATTGATTGCACGTTCACACAGTCAGAATTAGAAAAAAATCTGAGCCACATTGAGGAAAAAATCAGATTTGATTCAAGTGTTTTTAACCTGCAGATGAGAATAAACAGTGTGACGCAGTTTGATGTGAAAATGTAAGAAAAGATTAAAAAGCATTTAGAGGTTTACTTTAAATATCTATTCAAATATTGGGGTAGAACTAAATTAAATAAACTGTGATAAGTTGAATCACTTGTCCTAATGAATTATGGCATCTTTTAACTTAGAACTTAATATTTTTACATTGTTAGGATTGGCAAGCAAAAGGTAACAAACAACTTGAGAAAACTTCACAGGCCTTTATACTGAAGCTAAATGCTAAAATACATTAATTTCAACTGATAACATTATCAGAGGATCAGTGAACAATGCCTCTGGGCTTTTCCAGGAGATGTTATTCCACGGCTTAAAGATTCATAACAACCCATAACCACATTAGCCAGTTGCCATGAAAGAGATCGTGTCGCATGCCTGAATCTGTGGATTAGCCAACAGGTGTGAATGAGCAGGTTGTTAGCGCTCACTTCCGCAACGCTAGCTGTGGAAAATTCCAGCGGCATCCAGAGCACTCTGCCACGCTTGTGGGAGTAACAACATGCGTGGTGTGCGCACGATTTAGCGGGTCAGGGCACCATCTGGTTGATCTGTTTGCTAATGGAGCAAAGCAATTACAGTTGACTTTCAGTGGACGCACAGGACGAGCGGCCGGCGCTAACGTGAAAGGACGTTGGCTCTGGTCACTGGGACGCTGTCCACTGAGTGCTGCTAAAGTGCTGCGTACCTTTACCTGTGCCCTCAGTTCTGCTCCTAGCATGTAGGAACGAACTGTAATAGTGCACTTTAAAGTGTTGGCACTAAAAAAGAACACCTCAAATGTATCGTTAAACCTTATTTAGGCTTTAAGAGTAGTGAGAGACTGTGGGCAGGTCACACAATATTGTCAACCCTGACCAGCCTGTGGGCAGCGGACTTATCTTGGTGTGTCAGTTGTGTATGTCCTCAAAAATGAATGCAGCATGTACACACCAAAAAACATTACACAGCACTCAGCAGCATGTACCTGCATCTGCATGATGTGTGTTTGTCGCTGTAGTAAGTGAAAGCCTCCAATAAGACGTGCAGAACACAGGCAAGTACAAAAAAACTTTGTATTCATTACACAAACACATAGCAAAACAGCAATTACATCTCTAGCCTAATTTTAACCAGAGACTGAGACCAAGTAATCTGCTAATTTCCCCCCGGGGATCAATAAAGTATCTATCTATCTATCTATCTATCTATCTATCTATCTATCTATCTATCTATCTATCTATCTATCTATCTATCTATCTATCTATCTATCTAATCATTACCATTTTTTACAGATACTGTAGTTTATTCATGACAGAACCTGTGTACTCACACTAAGCAAAGTTCAGTTGAATGGAGCTGAAGCACAATTCTGCCCCCTCCCCACTCCCTCGCTTGCCTGCACTCCCACTACGTTTAAACAATCCGTGCCCGAGCCCCCATACATCCGTCACTGCTCAGTGGGTTGCCGGTGTTGTACCAAATTTAACACCCCCGCCATGTCGCTAAGTTTGCCGACCTACTCTGAATCTCTCGTCCAATCTCTGTTTACTTACCTTTTATATTATTATTATCATTATGATCATTATTATTATAATTATTATTATTATTTCTTTTGCGTCTGTTTACCTTAAATTATTCTACAACTTTTATCCTTTGCAGATGCAAATGTTCGTTTTGTTCCTTTTTTTCCTGTGTTGATCTGGCTGTTAGAAGGTGGGGTGGGGTGCCATGGGGAGGGGTATTAGAGGGTGGGGTTATGGGGTGGAACTGTAGGGACAAGGGTTGCAAGGTGAAATTTATGAATGTTTTCTTATTCAATGCCTTCTTTTGCCAAATATTTATTTATTTATTTTATTTATTTTATTATTTTCCCCCTTGTTATGTCCCTGCAATGTATCCTTTTAACTCATTCTACTTAAAAGGACAACAAACATTTAAACAACAAAAAGAAAAACACCCCCGCCATGAAAAGCACCGTCTCTCGGGAGTGTGTCCCCTTGATAAAACGGAGAAAAAAACGCTTTAACTTACTTAGAATTACATGCCAAATATCACAGTTACTTCAGTCATGGTTGCATAAATAGCGACATAGCGTGCGCTTCTGAGAGGGAGGTGCAGGAATGCTGCATCACTGACATCATCTTGTTCCGTGCTCGGGCACAGATCATGCTCGAGTCCAGTAGTCCAGGTGAAGTCCAAACCATAAGAGACTCCCTAAGAGACTTCACATAAATTTTCCACATAAAAATTATTTCCAGTTCTGTTCTGAATTCTCTAACGTGATCAGAGTGAAGCAGCCCTGCAGCCTTTAAACTGCTATACATCAGATCCAGCAGAGTCGCTACAGAGCAGCTATATGTACTGCTCCTCTACAGACATGTAAGCATGTAAGTGTGAGGCTACAGAGTTTACAAGAGGAGAGCAGTGTGTGTGTGAATGTGTATGTGTGTGTGTGTGTGTTGCAACACTTTCACAGTTTCGTGCCCTATCCTTGAACAGCACTCTGCACCTAAATTGGTTGTGCAAATGGCTGATGTAAGTAATGGAATTGCGAGTTGCGGCGTGTTAAGGTGTGGGGTGGGTGTGTGTGGTTTGGAAGAGGGGGAGGGGGGGGGTGTAGGGGGATGTCTGCTAAGCAAATAAATAATTTAATGCAAATCTCCAACATTTGCTCCTCCTGCCAATTAAGCTAACCCGTTTTAGCCGTAAGTGATTTTATTACATTAGCATGCCGCAGTTCTGACTGCATTAGCCCCGGCTTAATCAGTCACTAATCAAATTACCACAGAAGACAGAAGGAGGAGAGGAAAAATAATAAATAAATATATATAAAACACCAACACATGACTCTGCTCAGCACCTTGATCCCACACCTCATATATGGCAATATACAGATTTTAAATATATAAAATAAGAATATATTGCTTTAAATATACAGGACTTCTTAAATGAGCTGTTTCCAAATGTATTCCCATACAGTCATGTGAAGAGTATAGACGCGAGATGAATTACGTAAAATGTCTTTTTTTAAACATACTGAAACACATGTATTTGTTTTCTCTCCTGCAATATTGATATACAGAATATTTCAAAACACATGAAACTGAGAAAATGTGTTTATACAGTGGTATGAAAAGGTTTGAGCACCCCTGATCATTGTATTACTTATTTTCTTTATAAATCATTGGGTGTTTGGATCAGCAATTTCAGTTAAATATATCATATAGCAGATGAACACAGTGATATTTGAGAAGTGAAATGAAGTTTATTGTCAGGTTGGAGGTGCAGGGAGGACGAGGAGGCGGACGCAATTTCAAACAAAAGGGGATTTATTAACAAAAACAGATACAAAATAAACAGGGATTTACAGATAACAGGACTAAGGAAACTGGGGAAAACATGGAACACTGACAGACGATAAACGTACAAGGATCGACACCGGGGAAATGGAACAAGGACCTTAAATAGAGGTGCACACACACAGGAAACATGAAACACCTGGGACGAAGGGGCGGAGCTACAAATGAACACAGGTGAGTGGAAAAACACTGGGAATGAAACACAGAGGGGCCGGGTCACATGAGAGACAGACACGAGGAACAGGTAAATAAACATGACACTAGACAGGGCAACAGGGCAAGGACCTTACATTTATAGGATTTACAGAAAGTGTGAAATAATTCTTTAAACTAAATTAGGCAGGTGCATAAATTTGGGCACCCTTGTCGTTTTAATGATTTGAATACCTTTAACACTGATTATTGAAACAATAAAATAAGTTTGGTAAGCTCACTGACCCTTGAGCTACATACACAGGTGATAAAATTATGAGAAATGGTAATGTGGCCAACTGCAGGATTTACTTCTCTTTGTATTTTCTCTGAAGAGTGGTAACATGAGAGCCTCAAAACACAACTCTTAAACAACCTGAAAACAAAGATGTTAAAGGAGTCATTGTACATTGCTTAACTATTTAGCACACTTTACACAAGGAGAGGCTGTATGGGAGAGAAATGCAGAAGAAGCCTTTTCTGTGCACACGCCACAAACAGAGTCGCTTGAGGTATGCTAAAGCTAAAGCACTTTTAGAAAAGCCAGCTTCATTTTGGAATAAGGTGCTGTGGACTGATGAATCTAAAATTTAGTTATTTGGAGGACGGTATGCATGCCACACCTCCACCATGCTAACCAGTATCACAACCCACCACCCAAATAATAATAACTGTTCAGGGTGATCTATCATGTGGGGTCCTGAGCATTGAAGAACAGGGTGAAAGGAGGATAATAATAAAGTATACAGAGAACTACAGTCTGTAACTATAGAACTACTATAGAAGCTGATACTATAGACAGTGAGTGTAAAAACAAAAGGGTTTTAACATGCTGACCCAGTCCTCTATAATATATCTGTATATATGGCCAAACTTTACATTTCCATATTGGGACCTGTGTTGTATCTTGTATTATCTATATAAAAAAAAACACAACTATATTACATTAAGCAAATAATGATCAGTGTTGAGCATGTTTCTTTGAAAAAGTAATTGGTTATAGTTACAAGTTACTTCTCCAAAAAAGTAACTGAGTTACTAACGGAGTTACTCCACTATAAAAGTAACTAGTTACCAGTAAAAGTAACTATTGCATTATTTTTGTTTTACTCGCCCCGTATCCCCCACCCTCCTGGCCCCCACCTTCTCAGAGTGTGTTTCAAAAGCCAGATGCATAGCCAGAGTGCACGACAGCAAAGACAAGTACCTGCATAGAGGTTTGTCCATGACAATTTTTTCGTTCTAGGACTTTGCACTTTGACCTCAGTGAGTTTGAAATAGTGTCAGTATTTCCATCTGGAAAAGGCTGTTTTGCCACTGGAGTCCTCCTCACTCGCCATCTCTCGCTATGTGCTGTAAACACCCGCCACTATGCATGCGCTCTAAACACCCAACCACCTATTTCGTCTGATTGGCCTCCCCTCCCTTGTGACTCAAACACACAATGCACACACACTTGCCCCTTTGTCTGTATGTGCGAAGAAAAAATAAAAAAAAGTTTATTGAGCGGCTAAAGTAACGTGCAGTAACGGGGTGTCGGAAATGGTAACGGTGTTATAGTTACAGTCAGAGTAATTAGTTAGATTACTTGTTACTGAAAAAAATAACGGTGTTTATTTCATTGCCGTTATTCCCATCACTGATAATGATGTACATTAGCTATAGAGGACATAGAAGTTAAAGGCAAAAACATCTTTAGATAGGGCCTAAAAGGAGGCCAAAGGGAAATAATGGAATAGAAGAGGAAGGAGAAGGAGAGGAAGCAGGAAAAGAGGTTAGAAGTAGTTAGTGTGTTAGAGGTGTTAGGAGAGTAAGTGCTCTTTGAGGAGCTTGGTCTTCAGGAGTTTCTTAAAGATAGTGAGAGATTCTCCTGATCTGGAAGAGGAAGGTTGTTTGTTCCACCATTGGGGAACTCTGTATGAGAACAGTCTGGATTGCTTTCTGTGTTTTTTGTTTAAAAAGCTGGCAATGTTCACTGGATATAAAATATAAACAATAAAAGAACATACAGCGATAAGCCTATCACATAAATATGACATGTAAACCTGTATTTTGTGTGTGTGTATGTGTGGGTGTGCGTCAGAGAGAGAACTGGTAACTGGCTGACTCCACCACAAAGTGCCCAGTTGTGTAAATGTACGTAGACTCCAGCATATTGGACAGATGATCCGCATTAACGATGCAGAAAATCACACTCGTTTTTTTTTTTCCTCCATCGCTTGCTCTTGTAGATAATTCAGCGGGTCTCGAGACGCCTGATGCAACTTTCAGCGTCTGCTGTCACTCGCCCTACTTGTTTTGCAAGTCTAAGCATCTTCAGTGCCTCTGCCAGTCTTGCTTAGTCCATGTATGATTACTCCCAGAGAAAACGTACACATAAAGCAGACACCACCGTGTTCTACATCCTTCCTCAACCTTCTCATCTTCAGCCTTATGATCAGCTGGAGACCCTCACATTCCACCAAAAGACCAAAAAAACATTAAGCACTGCTTTTTCCTTTTTTCTCTTCTAGAAAGTAAAATCCTATTTCCATCTACTTTCCAAATAATGCTATCAGCTCTGAGAGAGAAAAGCTAATTCAAGTCAAGTCTGTTACCTCCTCTTGCAGATATCCACACTAGACTGATTGGAGAGCAAGTCTAATGGTGGGTCATTCTATTTCTTTACTAGGTTCTTTAGTCATGTCCCATTTTACCCATCACTGACAATGCCACTAGCTAGGAAACACATTTGGAGAACAACACTAATCACCAGTTCTTTTACATCCACTAACAGGTGATGGGGAGAGGGAGGGCCATCCTACAGATGGAGAAAGATCGTTATATATTGTACATTACACTCTCTGGGGCTTCTGGCCATAAATGGCAATGGCATCACTGATTACTGGGAGTCTGAAATTAGAGCCAGTGCACCAATTGTGTCTCAAGATCACAATTCTTAGGATAGGAACTGGTCATGCTAGGGTAACGTTGCTAACAAATAATGATGTAAGACTGTCATCAAGCTAGGCTCAAGTTAATGACTAGGAGTTATTAAGTTAAGCAACAGCAAGAAAGTTGTGTAATTTCCACCACAAGTTAACTTTATAATCATTGGTTTGGAATTACGGTTCATCAACAGTAAAAAGTAGGAAGTTGTAAGTGAAACCTGTAATAAGGTATACACTGATGGCTCAGTGATGTAAACTGAATGTACAGGTATAACTGTATGCGCTGTTCGGACGTGTGAAGCGTAATCATTCCAGTGGAGAGAGAGCTCCTCGGGTCTGACTGGCAGGTGGCTGTGTGCTAATTTAGTCTTGCCTTGTGCTGTCAGGAGAAAGTGGAGCAGGAGATGAAGCTCTGATTCGCTCCCAAAAGCCGTTCCTCAGCCTCTCGCTTTCACTCATGCGTTGTTTCCAGCACTCATTTGATGTTAACGTGTGTGTGAGTGTGTATGTGTGTGTGTGTGTGCCCCCAGGGCGTGATGTGAAGCTGGTCTTGAAAGATTCAGCTCTCTGACAGACAGAGCTGAGGTTTGACAGCCGCGTCCGTGAAGAAGACGAGATGTTCACACACACACACACACACACACACACACACACACACACAAACTGGAGAGATTAGCACTGAGCTGTGGACTCCAGGAACACCCCAAACCCTGCTCTGCTCTTCCGGCCCATACGGACTGGAACATTGTGGCCCTCATTTCTGTTTCGCCCCTGAGGAGCATGAGGACAGTAAGACTCTGTTGTTGTTCCTTTTCACACTTTTAAGATTTAAAGCCACACTTCCTGAACATTCTGTCCAAACCAGACTGCAAACCTATAATCATATGTTAGTTATGCCAGGTTCACACTACAGGATATTAACCCTGTTGCCAGTCGCCGACAGGTTTTGATAGATCACAGACAAAAACTCTGCTCTGAGGCAAATTAAAGATCTCTCAGTGCTCACTCAGTTGCATAGTGTGAAATACTTGAAGATGCTCGCTGAGCCGTTGCCGAATGACCAGTCACAGACACCTGCCAAATATTTGGCATACTCGATATCTGACCCAGTCAGTGACTGGGAGTCAGGAACAGCGGCTACATACTGCCAATTAAATTACAGAGAAAAAGAGAGAACCACAGGTCCAAAACACACCCGCCGCATTAGCAGAGTTGTTTATGGACAGTCTGACCACTTTTTGTCCCCCCTTGTTACAGTCATATGAAAAAGTTTGGGCACCCCTGTTAATCTTAATCATTTTTAGTTGTAAATATTTGGGGGTTTGCAACAACCATTTCAGTTTGATATATCTAATAACTGATGGATACAGTAATATTTCAGGATTGAAATGAGGTTTATTGTACTAACAGAAAATCTGCAATATGCATTAAACCAAAATTTCACCGGTGCAAAAGTATGGGCACCCTTATCATTTTATTGATTTGAATACTCCTAACTACTTTTTACTGACTTACTGATCCACAAAATTGGTTTGGTAACCTCATTGAGCTTTGAACTTTATAGCCTGGTGTATCCAACCATGAGAAAAGGTATTTAAGGTGGCCAATTGCAAGTTGTTCTCCTATTTGAATCTCCTCTGAAGAGTGACATCATGGTCTCATCAAAACAACTCTCAAATGATTTAAAGGGGGCTGTATTGTTAACCGATGCACAGTGACACCATCTGCAGCAAGATGATGCTGCAGCTCTTTGGAGGTGGTCTGTGGATTGTCCTTGACTGTTCTCACCATTCTTCTTCTCTGCCTTTCTGATATTTTTCATCTTAAACATGGGCTGTATTATAAAGCGTTACACTTTGAACTAAAAATAATAATTAACTATTTTACAATGTATTTTACTAAAAAAGCAAATAAAGCTTTATATTTATAAAGCTGTATATTTGCAGTGTATCTACAGAAAACAGGTTTTACACTGTTAGCACCAGCATTACTGCTACTGTGAGCTGATTGGTTGGTGAACTGATCCTGGAGATACAGCCAGAGCATGTTTAAAAGGTGTATAACTAAAGTACAAAATAGTTCTGTGTTGATAAATACATTTTTTCAATATAAAACTGATCAGACATTTATAAGCTTTTTTGCTTTATAGACATTTTTGCTCAGTTGTTTCTTATGAACCCGTTTATTTTGGACTCATTACAAGTGCATATTCTCTATAGAGATTCACTGGAATGGCATTGCTAGTTTTGTGTGCATTTAGTTCTGGTGGGTTCTCGTGACAAAACGTGTTTCTGGAGAGCAGCCAGCTCAGTCTGTGATTTCCCACAGTGAAAAAATGTGTAATTTGTAAAGTCTCAACAACTGAAGCACAACCAGTTGTATAGTGCATTGGCGTAGGAACCGGGGGGGATGGGTGGGACATTTGTCCCCCCCAAAAATGATATCGTTTCGCTCAGATCAGCTGTACTATTTATAAGGAGATAGACCGGACCAATCACAGAGCCGGTTTAGGTATTAAGTCCCGCCTCTCAGTAGAAACAGCCAATCAGCTTGCTGGTTTTGCGGCACGCGGAGGAAAGGCAATGTGCTGTTTGGGAAGCCCCGCCCCCTCACTGTGAGATTTAGCAGCGGGATCGGGACGCAGCAGCTTCAGCTGATTGAGATCTGGATATACAGATCTTTTTCTAAAAGAAAGGTAATGGTAGGCTAACCAAGTAAACTGTGACAATATGTTTCTGATAGCTGGTTAAAAATAAACATATCTGAATCAGCACACAGTTTAAACCCACTGTGATTAATAAACTGCAGCTGTGTTAGTGTGTAAGCTTAACTTTGGAATTACCTAGATTGGGAGTCAGGGTTAAAGAAAAAAACCTATATGTTCAAATTGCCCTGTACCTGATCAGATAACCTATTTACTATTTCATTTTCAAACTGTGTTTACTGTGTTAACTGTTTATTAATTTAGGATTACATGACTTACTGTGAGCTATAATGAACAGAAATTCATTTAGCTAACTAGTTATCTAGAAGCTGGATGTAGATGATCGCCAGAATTTAGTACAGTACTTTATGTTGGTAGTTTAAAGCAGTTTCTTAACCCTGATCACTGCCCCAAAACTGTGTTTTCCACCTGATTCAGCTGATCAGCTAATAAACAGTCATTTACTGAGTTTACCTGTTAAAATCCTTTAGCCCCTTTTTTAGCCTAAATTTAATCATGTATATCCAGCAGTGTATTAAACACATCATACCACCACTTACTTTATTAAATGCCTTTAAAGCAGAGGAAGCTGTAGAATATGGAGAACAGTTTTAATATGCAGTAGAATATGTAAGAACAGGGTTGAGAAACACTGCTGTAACGTGACTTCTGTTCATTTGTAGTTCACAGTAAGACCACATGTCCTGACGTTAATAAAAATCTCTATGAAACGTAAAATTACATTCTTTTACATAAAAGGACACCATCTGAAGAAGAGCTCTCAGTAGAAAAAAAGTGCAGAAGAGAATGTAAATATACAACAGAATTGACATGACAATACATAGGGTGGGCTTGGGTTTATATTGGCAAATGTGTCCCCCCCCAATATCAAACCCGCTCCTACGCCCTTGGTATAGTGTAAAGAGAACAATTACTGACCACTCAAAAAGTTGTGTAGTGTAAACCTGGAATTAGACTAAAGAGCTGCCACTATGATCTGTGGATTAACAGTTCGAATCTTGGAATAAGTTGCTTCTCCATTAGCACTAAAATCCTAGACAGTACAGTTAGCCATGCTGTCTCTTGTTGGGTAGGTGGCGCTCTCTCTTCCATCATCTCTCCTAAGGTGCACAAGCTTATGTATTGTAGCCGGGGACTTTTTGCTCCCGGTGAACCAGGATGCTACCCAGCGATGTTGCATTGATTTGTGACAGTTGGAAAAGAGGCGGAGCCTGACTTCACATGTGTCAGAGGAGGCATGTGCTAACTTTCACTCACCCTCCTAGTGTTGGAAGCACTGGTAGTAATGGGGAAGTTCTATTCCTAAATGGAATTCCAAAGTAAGAGGGAAATGGTATTAAAAAAAAAAGAAATTTATTCAGCCACTGGACACACAACCTCTTCTCAACTAGGTCTCCCTATCTAACCCCAGCCTGAGTGAGAGAGAGAAACAAAAGGGAGGGCGAGAGAGGAAAAAAAAATCAATCGGAAGCGTTTCAATTAATCTGGCGAGTGAAGGATTGATTGGGGGTTTGGAGTGGGTAAACAGGCTGGCCTGTCTATTTAAAGGCCATGATCCCTTAATCATCACTTTAGCACAAACAGCTCTGTGCATACACACACACACACACACACACACATCGCACTGCAGATGCCCTCACTAACGCCCAAAACAACCAAGACCATGCTGCTTCACCTTTCCTTAGTTTTCCTGTGAACAAAATGTTTCAGTGATTTTTGAGAATTCTTAAAAGCGCAGATTCTAAACCCATTTTATTCTACACATCCACATCATACTCTGACATTACAGGAGTCAGTCGCACTTTAATAAAATTAGCATGAGCAGGTTGATTATTCATTATATGGGTAATGGTCAACACACACGAGTCAAAACTGAGCCAGAAAAACAAAGGGCAAATCACTCTTACACCACTGGATAACACAAACAAACAAGAATTTATAGTAAAAAAGCTAACAAGTAGCAGGTGAAAGTAATATTAGTCTTCCAGCAATAATGAGCGTAAAGGTGGCTGATGATTGGTGGAGTCAGTGCGCGTGACATTTTAAAATTTCCTTCCCTAAAATTGTAGTGTTGATGCAAAGCTTGTCCTTTAACCAAAAAGCAAAGCCTGGATCATGGATTACAGAGTCTGTCCTAGGTGTTACGCATACATGTTACAACCAACAGTGAAACACTTTTATAAGTTAATGACTAAAACCACTAGCCATAATTTATGAGTAAAATAATATATTTATGATGATTTAAATACAATGTAATATAAATGTTCTATCTAAAAGAGCTACACTATCTGTTCTGTCTTTGTGAAAAGATTTGACAGATTTGACTCTGGGAATAATATTTGTAATAGGAATTGTCTTGTCTTGGTCTTAGTGGCACTGAGACTTATTCTTGGACTTGGACTCTTTCAATGTTAACACACTAATTCACACGATATGAACATTTTTAGAATTGATTGCACTGGATTGTATTAGGAGGATAGGGGGTTGAATGCTTTTGCACATTACTGTTTAGATTTTTTTTTTATTAAAATTTGGAAAATCATGTATTGTTTTCATCCTACTTCATCCTATCACATAAAGGTATCATTCCATCATTTTGTCATTCATTTTAAAATGTCTAGTTGTGGTCTCTAGTATGATTGAATACCATGTGAGCTGTGCTCTGGTTATCTGATATAATGACAATAGGCAATAGGATTTCGGCTAACAGCACTGCAAGGCAGCAAGACAGACAAGTTTTAAAATAAAGACATTTTTACACTAATAACAGTCTTTGCAATATCATATGTTACTTTACAATATGAGTAATGCTCGTCAAGTGCAGTTCAGCCACTGATCTTGTTTACTAGAGTCTCTGTAAAACACCAAATCCACCGGAGATCTAATTTAAACCTATGTAAACACACAGAGGTGGGTAATCAAGATCCAGAAAGTAACAGTTTCATGTGCAGCACTCATATACAGCTCAGAGAGTCCTATTGTATTTCACAAAGAACAAGAAAAAGTGGATTTTAGCAGAAGGACACCTTTAGAATCTCAAAAAAGTACATATAAGTTTGACAAAATGTGGAAAAGGTTCAAGGGGCATGAATACTTTTGCAAGCCACTGAAACATGATGCAAACCATTAGTAACATTTCAGGAACCTTTTCTATAATATTACATGCTGAACATTACATGTTGAACCTTTTCAAAACATTGCTAAACGTTCTTATAACTTTATAATTGACTACTTTTCATTCTTTGTTTTAACTATTTTAATTTATTTGTTTTCTTTTTTTTATAACCCTGCTTGTACTCCACGACAGTGTACTTGTATGTTAAATGTATTGTATTTTAATAGTACTTATGTTGGAATTGATGGTACTTGTTATTGGAAGTATTTGTAGTATATTGTGGTACTTGTTATATGAAAGTATTTGTAGACAGAAGTGATTTGTAGTATTTGTACTTATTGTTATGGATTTGATGGTATATGTGCAATGGTGTTTTATGGAAATGTTATTTCGTCCCTGTAATGTCTGTCTCACACACACACACACACACACACACAAAAAGACACACAAACACACACACACACACACACACACACAAAAAGACACACACACACACACACACGTCACACGTCTTATTGCCCCTGGCACCCCACATCCGCTTCATCTTCAGAATGAAAGGAGAGTGAGGTGAATAAAGGGAATCTGCTTACGGAAGTGGGGAAGAGAGGAGGCTGATCAGATGCTCAGTGAGAGGCTGAGTGATGGCTGCATGCCTGCAGGGCTTCTCCTGCTTTTGTTGCTCTGCAGACGTGAACACCACACACCACTCTCCAAACACGTCCACACCGCTCGGCAGCGTGCACCGCACGTCAGCGCCAACAGCTGCTCCGCATCGCCCTGACATTACTGACTACTTACTGCTGGTAATGCAGAAAACACTTAACCTGCCACGGCAAAAAATGCATTACTCTGGAATATGAATTATGGATTTACCTGATTTTAGCTTGAGCATCTACCATAACATCGCCTTCACACTACAAATATCATATCCTGGCAATGGAACATATTATAAACCTGGCTGACAAAGGTCAAAAGATCATTTGACCTTTTTTTTTTTTTATTTTTATTTTTTATTTGTTTATTGGGTTTAAAGAGATATCCAACAAGATTCTAGAGCAGATAAAT
Source organism: Astyanax mexicanus (assembly GCF_023375975.1). Lineage (NCBI taxonomy): Eukaryota > Metazoa > Chordata > Actinopteri > Characiformes > Acestrorhamphidae > Astyanax > Astyanax mexicanus. Next base: position 17,397,757 of record NC_064410.1, on the reverse strand, counting down.
ATATACATACATCTAATATACAAGATATCATTTAACACTACAACAACATTCAGGAAGAGAGCAAAAGAAAAGAAGGAGAAGAAGAAAAAAAGAAAATAAAAGAGAAAGAAGAGAAAAGAGAGAGAAAAAAAAAAAAGCCAGCTACTGTAGTCTTATATCAAGATTTTATTGTATATACCATGACATTACTCTGGGATAAGTGAGAGATCTAAACCCTTTACAAATCGAAAGAATGGGTTCCACAATTTTTCAAATTTTCTTGATGAGCCATGTAATGAAAGCCTAATTTTCTCCAGTTTGACAAAGTTAAGAACATCTCTTATCCAACGAGTATAAGATGGGGGTCTTTTAGATTTCCAATGAATGACTATTAGCCTTCTAGCAAGTAAAGTGGTAAAGGCAATAATATCCTTTTTAGGTTTAGCAAGAGATGGTAAAGAGGGAGAAACCCCAAACAATGCACACAGAGCATCTGGATCTATTGTTTCTCCAATAACCTCGGACAAAGTATCGAAAATCCTGGACCAGTAGCTATGTAATGTAGGGCAAAGCCAAAACATATGGATAAGATTTGCAGGCGTCCATTGACACCTGTCACAGGCCGCTGATGAACCTTCAAAGATCTTCGATAGCCGAGCTTTTGTATAATAGGTACGATGTACCAGCTTGAATTGAATAAGGCTATGTCTAGCACATATGGAGGACTTATGTATTCGTTCTAGGATCTCTGCCCAAACAATTTCCGGTATGCTCGTCCCTAAGTCTTCCTCCCAGAGGGTTTTAATAGTAGTTAAGGATTCTGGTTGCAGGAGAGAGATTTGGTTGTAAATGTCTGAAATTAGGCCTTTCAGAGTAGGACATGGTGTGAGAAAGCCGTCTACGAGGGAATCCCCAATTAAATTAGGAAATGTAGGGAATGTATCCCGTATAAAACTCCGTACTTGTAAGTATCTAAAGAAATGTTGTTTGGGAAGTGAGAATATATCAGCAAGTTCCTGAAAAGATAGCAGGATATCGTCTCGATATAAGTCTCTAAAAGTAATAATGCCAAGCTTGGCCCATCCCGCAAACGCGTCATCCATCAGGGAAGGGGGAAAAGAATGATTGGCCGCTAAAGGGGCGTTAATAGAAAATGACTGAAAACCAAAGTGTCGTTTGAACTGAGTCCAGATCTTAAGGGTGGTTTTAACAATCACGTTCTTTGTGTATTGTTGAGTGGGAGAATGAATGGGTGAGTGGACCAGTGCATTCAGAGATATAGGTTTAGTGGAATTTGCTTCCATTAATACCCATTTCAGAAAGGGGTCAACATCTTTATAACAAGTCCAAAATTTGCAAATCCTAATGTTAGCAGCCCAGTAATAATACTTAAAATTTGGCAGTGCCAACCCACCCAAATGTCGTGGTCTTTGTAAGTATTGTTTTCGCAACCTAGGAATTTTCTTGTTCCAAATAAATTCAGAAATTAAGCTATCTACCTTGCGGAAAAAAGTCTGGGAGAGAAAGCATGGTACGCATTGAAATAGATAAGAGAACCTTGGAAGGATGTTCATTTTAACAGAATTAACTCGAGCGGCTAGAGACAGGTTAAGCATGGACCATCGGTCACAGTCCTTGCGAATTCGAGTTAATAAGGGGGCAAAGTTAGCCTTATAAAGGTCCTCGAATTTGTGGGTAACATGTATCCCCAAATACATAAAACTGTTTTCATCTATTTTAAAAGGTAAAGTGTGTGAAGAATAATTTCTAGTGTCTAGATTAATAGGAAATAATTCACTCTTGTTTAGGTTCAGTTTATATCCTGAAATTTGACCGAAATTTTGCAGAGTGGTAAGAGCCGCGGGAATAGACGTATTTAGTTTCGAAACATATAAAAGAAGATCATCGGCATAAAGAGAAACCTTAGTTTCTATGCCATACCTAGATATGCCTGTGATACTGGGGTTACTTCGAAGAGCTATGGACAGGGATTCAATAGCTATTGCAAATAGTAGAGGACTCAATGGGCATCCCTGTCTTGTGGATCGGTGAATATTAAAGTATGCAGATTGGACATTATTTGTCCTGACCGAGGCTAACGGGGAGGAATACAGTAACTTAATCCATGAAACAAAACCTTTATCAAAGCCAAATCTCTCCAAGGTATAAAAAAGGTAGTCCCATTCGACTCTATCGAATGCTTTTTCAGCATCCATGGATATTACGGCCTCACTGACATGAGAAGAGGGAGAATTATAGAGTACATTAAACAAGCGTCTGAGATTCGAAAAGGAGTGCCTGTTACGAATGAACCCTGTCTGGTCCGGAGAAATGATGGTTGGAAGGATAGGCTCCATGCGAATTGCCAATAACTTTGATAATATTTTAAAATCTACGTTCAGCAAACTTATTGGACGATAAGAAGAACATGCGAAGGGATCTTTACCTTTTTTCAAGATCAGAGAAATAGAGGCCTGAGTAAGAGTTTCAGGGAGATAGCCCAGCTCTAATGATTCATTAAACATCTCAAGTAATAAAGGAGATAGTTTATCCCAAAACTTTTTATAAAATTCAGGGGGATATCCATCCGGACCAGGACATTTTCCACTCTGTAGAGAAAACGCAGCTGTTTTAAGTTCTGTCAGAGAGATTGGTTCCTCTAATTTCGCTGCGGCGGATTGGTCAATAATGGGAATCTCCAGATTTTCAAAGAAATTATCAAAGTCTTGAGGAACAGAAGATTGCTCTGAAGAATATAGAGATATATAAAAATCCTTAAAGGCTTTATTAATCTCAAAAGGATCAGTAACGTTTCCAGTACTAGTGTGAATTTGGGAGATCTGGTGAGATGATGAAATTTGACGTAGTTGGTGTGCCAATAATTTGCTGGCCCTATCACCCTCTTCATAAAATTTAGATTTTGCTTGTAACAGGAGTTTCGTGGTGTGTTGTGTCATAAGGAGGTTAAGTTCTGCTTGTAGAGAGAGCCGTTCCTTATACACTGCAGGGGACTGAGAGGATGCATAGTTGGCATCAAGTTGAGATACACGCTGTGTTAGCTTAGTCAATTTATCTTGTCTAGTTTTGTTCTCATAGGCTACATATGAAATTATCACCCCCCTAATGTAGGCCTTCAGTGTTTCCCACAACACAGAGGCAGAGATCTCTGGTGTCTTATTTATCCTTACAAAGAGCTCTATTTGCAATGAGATCCATTTAACAAAGTCATCATTTAACAATAAGCTATTATCAAGGCGCCAAGGGGCACGCATAACAACAACATTTTTAAGGGAAATATTCATAGATACCAGAGCATGATCTGAAATTACAATTGCGTCATATTTACATGCAGACACACAGGAAAGTAACCGATTATCAACCAGAAAGTAGTCAATGCGGGTGAATGTATGGTGGACTTGAGAAAAAAAAGAGTATTCCCTTTTGGAGGGATTAAAGAAGCGCCAGGCATCAGAAACAGCAAAGTCCTTCATAAAGGACTGAATAACCTTTGCGGATTTTGAAGGTGCCCGTACGTTAGGGGAGGATCGATCAATTAATGGATCAAGCCAACAATTGAAATCACCACCTAATATCAAGTGGTGTGAAGACATGTCCGGGAGAGTGGAGAAGAGGCGTTTGAAAAAATCTGAATCATCCCAATTAGGAGCATAAATGTTAACGAAAACCATTCGAGTACTGCCAAGCTGGCCAGTGACTACTAGAAATCTGCCATTAGGATCAGAGATAATTTTTGGTTGAAAAAAGGAAACTGATTTATGCAACAAAATGGCTACGCCTCTTGATTTGCCTGGGAAAGAAGAGTGAAAAGTCTGACCTATCCATCCCTTCTTTAACTTTAGATGATCAGTAGCTTTGAGGTGAGTTTCTTGTAAAAATATTATATGAGCTCCTAAGCGATGTAGGTGGTGGAAGACCTTACTGCGTTTAATTGGGTTATTAAGCCCCCTGCAATTAAAGCTAACAAATTTTAAGTCACCTCCTGTTGTTGCTACTGTTGGTAGGGCCATATCCAACCGTTAGAGTGAATATATAAAGGATGGAGTAATGAGTTGGAATAGTGTTCCGTGTCTGTAGCTGATAAGAGAGAAGAAAAAAGGAAACGAAAGAGAAGAAAAAAAAAAAAGAAAAAAAAAAAAAGCGGAGAGATGATCAAACAAACAAACAAACAAGATAGTCCACAGTGTAAGAAAATTAAAATTTGCAAATGCACCCCCCCATCCCTATCCCAGAACTTGGCAGAAGCACCCCCCCAAACGGGATGCGCGCGACTAAACCTCACCCACCCCAAACCCCAGATAACACACAATAATAACCCCGGAGGTATTACAAAGAAATCCTTACGCCACACGTCAGGTCTCATCCTACCTACACCTGGCTGGCGTTCCGATAAAATGTAACAAGTAAGTTAAATTAGAAACAAAAACATTACTTTCATTTAAAGCAGAGCCTAGCTCTCAAAGTGCAAAACGTAACATAGTTCAACTTGAACATATGAATATGCAAAATATCGTATATACATTTATAAGGACAAATTATCCTAAATTGTCCACTAATCACCCACGCACCTCAAGATTAAATGTCCCTTTTCTCCACCAGTAAAAGGAGGCACTTGTGGTGAGTGGAAGGTGCGGGCTGGAAGCATTTGCTATCCAGTCAGTGAGCTAGCGTGTCCAGAGAATGTCCAATAGAATGGCTATTCCTTTAACTCCTTTTCAACAAAGTTCAACGCCAATGCTGGGTCCTCAAACCTGTGATTTTGTCCATCGGGTAAGGTGATCCGCAGCACCGCCGGGTAGACCAGACCAAACTTCACATCCGAGCAGGAATGCAGGGCCTTCTTAACTTTAGTGAACGCAGCCCGTTTCTTGGCCACCGAAGGAGAGAAATCTGGGAATATCGAAATCCTCTTGCCCATGTATGAGAGAGGGGAGGCCTTACTGGCCGCCCGCAGGATCTGATTTCGAGCTTGGAACAGGTTGACTCAGATAACAAGTGGCCGGGGAGGTTCGTCGTCTCTAGGCTTGGTCCGTAGCGTACGGTGAGCACGGTCTAACAAGGGTTTTTCATCAAGCCCGAGTAGGTCTTGCAGAAACTGGGCAAAAAATTCGGTGGGACGGGGGCCCTCCAAGCTTTCCGGCAAGCCTACTAAACGAATATTGTTCCACCTCGAGCGTCCCTCCAGGTCTTCGCATTTCTTAGAGAGTGAATCGACCTGGGTGGATAGCACCTCTACCTTAGCCTGAAGGCAACTCAGCTTGCCGTCATGGTCGTTAGCCGAGCGTTCAAGGTCCCCAATGGTTTCGCCGTAAGCGAATAATTTGTTCTCAAGAGGTTCCAACGCCGCAGTTATCTCTCTCTTGACGGCCGATGAGATGATAGAGTCGAACTTACTAATAATGTCCGAGCGCATTTCGTCCAGCATCTGCCTCATGCTGAGCAACAGAGTCTCATTAGCATTAGCATCTACCTGCTGCGGGGATCCTGGTTCAGGCGAAAGCCGAGGCTTATTGCGGCCCCCCTTCGTAGTCTCCCCTTTGCCTTTTCCAGCCATCGTATTGTGCTCTAATCAGGAACTAAGTTAAATGGAGTAGTTCGGTTACAAATTAAAGTCTCAAATATAGTAAAGAGTGCAGGTTAATTCAAGTAATATATACAGAAAAGTCACATTTCGGAGGAGCTGTTGCAAAACACGTCCTACATCTTCCCTGCTCAGCAGCGCCCCCCCATTTGACCTTTTATATCTATGCTTGTCTTAAAGTGAGTAATTTTCTTTTTTCTATTTCTGCAGACACATATCAGGCAGCTCTATGTCACTCTGCAGTTTAAACCCCAAAGGCAGGAATGTGAGGACGAAAATGCAAGGCCTGGCGGACCAATCACAGCTGCAGCTGTCCGCATCACGCAACACATAGTTACATATCCAGGGATGCATCGAGCTATAGCATAGGCTACAATGTAGGGAATGCTGCAATGTATAAGCTACGGTGTAGGTTTGACACAGAAGTATACATTGGCCTTAGAACTGAAGACAACTGAGAAAAAAACACTAACATTTAATTCTGTTACATCATCTAACAGAAATCCTGATGGTACAAAGTCTACCCACCCAACGACACTAGAGCTCAACACTAATACCCAGTTCTCTTACATCAGCTAACAGGTGATGGGAAGACGAAAGCCCATTGTACACTTGGAGAGACACTATGGATGGATCTTGGCGCTGACCATGGTGCACCACACATTTATTTACCACAGAATGTGCTTCCTTTAACAAGCTTAAAACACAGTTTTAAAACATTATATCCATTTAAAGGAGGTTATTAGACTTTAACTGTGTGACCCATTGTGATCTATAAACATGTTTTAATCAAGATTAATAACAGATTAGTAGTAGTAGCCCATCTGGCAGTGTTTTGAGGTGATTGTGTATTAATTCATCTTTCACTAAGAGCATATCCACTGACCCCTTTGTGTACTTTTATACAAACTAAAGCAATAAAAAAATCATCTGATCATCACTGAATAGTTGACAAGGACATGTATGTGTGTGTGTGTGTGTGTGTGCCCTCTGTCACGAGCATGCCAACACTAACCTTCGACTTGCTCATATCACTGAATTATTTGCCCCGAGAAAATTCATATTTTATGCCAAAAATTCATTTCCAGGCATGCCAGCCCCTCATTCAGGGGGTCTGTAAATAGAAGGACATGCATATTTATACACACATTGATGAATAATGTTGTCAGTTAATTCGAATAGATTGGGCCCTAACGATCAAATGAAATAATAATTTATGACAGTTATGCTGCCCTCCTATGGTGCGCTGAATTATGCATGGGATTCATTGATTGGTCATCTTTAAGAGAGGCGGAAAAACACACACAATTTGTGGATGTGCAGTATAGATCTCTCTCTCTCTCTCTCTCTCTCTCTCTCTCTCACACCCTCGGTTCAGCCACAGTGCTGCTCGCTCTTTATATACACACTACATCAAACCAACAGACAGAACAAGAACACTAACACTAAGAGTGCGTATCAGTGATAGGAGCTTCCTCCTCTGCTCTTAAACAACCTGTTAACACAACTCCTACCCACCTTATTCTGCCACACCCACACAGCCAATTGCTGGAGTTTTGAAAATATGGAGTTAAACAAAAATGTGTGAAAGTGTTTCAGTGTTTTCATGTTTTCATTTTATTTTATAAAATGGTTGATTGCCAAGCTGATGTGTTGTTGGCTGTAAGAGCAAATTACCATCTTCTGCACTGTAAAGTGTGAAAAAGTGCTGGCAATGCACTGAGAACTGCAATGCAGGATTAATACACTGGTGTAAACTTGTTGAGTATGAAATGTTTAATAATATCAGTTTAAAAACACAGTTTTCTCATTAGTTGTTAACACTGTGAAAGATTAACTCCAGCTGAGAGCTGTTTCTTACTCTAGATAAATATTTAAACTCCCACAACAGTTTAGATTTAACTCCTGAACAGAGTTAAAAGGCCAACTCCCAGAAAAGAGTTACTTTAACTCTAGTATAGAGTGTATTCGGTGGTCATGAATATACACTAAAAATTAGCTGATATTAACTCTCATGGAGTTTATTCCAAAAACCTGAATTTTCTGTGTTCATTTCTTCAGATTTAGTGTTTCTGGTCAGTTCCAATTAAACAGTTTCAGGTTGTAAAGTATTTAAAGTAAATACAGTCTGTGGCTACTGCTGTGGATAGTGATCATACAATAGTTATCTATGCTAGCACACCATTCCAACAGGCTACTTATCCTTATTTTAAACTATTTAAAGAATATGTGGGGATAGCTAGCTACCTAGTGTGGTTGAAGGAGCTACAGGTAATGTAAAACATTTTCCCAAACGTTCATATGTCTGCTCTGAACATTCTGTGGATGGAAACTCGGTTACAGGGAAACAGTCAGGTGCTGTGAGGTTGTCTGACAAGAACATGGCCCAAATCTTGTCATTATGCAGAATAAGGTGGATAGTGGTTGGGGATAATACTTGAGATCAATCAGTCTGAAAAAGGTTTTAAAGCCATTTTCATAATTTTGGGACGCCACAGTGAGAGCCATTGTCCACAAATGGCGAAAACGTGAACGCGAGTACAACGACGACTCATCCAAGAGGTCACAAAAGACCCCACAACAACATCCATAGAACTGCAGGCCTCTCTTGCCTCATTTAAGGTCAGTGTTCATGCTTCCACCATCAAAAAGAGATGGCCTACATGGCAGAGTGCCAAGATGAAAACCCCAGCTGAGCAAAAATAACAATAAGGCTTGTTTCAATTATGCAAAAAAAAAAAACATCTTGATGATCCCCAAGACTTGGACTGACGAGACGAGAAGTAAACTTTTTGGAAGGCATGTGTCCTGGAATGAAGGTTTGGATTTGTTTCTCCCTTAATAATAAAAACCTTCATTTAAAAACAGCATTTTGTGTTCATCTGTGTTGTCTTTGACTAATGTTTAAATTTGTTTGATGATTTTATACATTTAAGAGTGATAAATATGAAAAAAGGGAAAATAAGGGGGCAAACACTTTTTCACACCACTATATGTCTAGTCATTTAGAATAGCAAAACTGTGCTTGGAAGATCAGAACATTTAATTGCATACATCCTTTCAGAATAGCTTAATCCATTTATAGACAAACTGAGTTAAATTTGTGTCTGGGAAACTGGACCAAGTTATTCTGTACTCAGAAAAATATAAAAATATTTATTTATCCTGAAGATCATAATTTTCTAACCAGTACCGTATTTTTCGGACTATAAGGTGCACCGTATTATAAGATGCACTATCAAAGAACGCCTATTTTCTGCTATTTTTCCATACATAGGGCGCATCGCATTATAAGGCGCGTTAAGTGACACTAGAAAGGGTGCCTATATCAAAGTGAACAGGGGTGGCGCCATGTTTCCCTTCCCCCACCGGGGGTGGTCGCTTGCCGGTGGAGCGTCTCAGTATACAAAATATAGCTCTTTCAAAGTCAAACGAGTGCTGGATATTAATCTACACAGATTCCTCTCCTGAAAACTGTTTATTTGGATGAGCAACGTGCTTCAGTTTATTTACAGTAAGCTTAGATTTCCAGATGTCCACTAAGGCTTGCTGCACCAGCGTTAGCATAGCTATCCGCTAGCACGCTAGCTAGTCCCCTAAACTAGTAAAGTTAACCCAAACTTAAACGACAGCGTTACACTGAGTAATCCTGCGTGTTCTGGTAAGACAGTGAGATATTAGCTAGCGATTCGTCCCCCGTAGCTTGTTTTAACACGGTAAACAAGCAGATTACAGGCTGATAAAACTCACCTCTGAGAGAGTTAGCGCTTAGCATCTAGCTAATGCTAGCCAGGCAAAGCAGCACAGACTTACAGGCCGATAACTCACCTCTGAACGGTGAACGCTTAGCGATTAGCATCTAACTCTAATAATACTGCTCCAGCAGTATTAAAAGTGCTAAATTTAGAAAATACTGATCTCTGAACAGTGAAAAAGCTAGCTAGCTAAGCGGTTAGCATCTAGCTAATGCTATTTATTGCTGCTCCAGCCTCGGAGCGGCACGGCTCTGCACGGAGTGTGTGTTTACTGCTCCTTACACCTGACGGGTAAAATTTAGATAATACTGATCTCTGAACAGTGAATAAGCTAGCTAATGCTATTTGCTGCTCCAGCCTCGGAGCTGCACGGCTCTGGACTCTGTATAGCACTGAAACTCTGTATAACGCTGCACGGAGTGTGTGTTTACTGCTCCTTACAACCTGACGAGTAAAATTTAGATAATACTGATCTCAGTGAATAAGCTAGCTAGCTTAGCGGTTAGCATCTAGCTAATGCTATTGCTGCTCAGCCTCGGAGCTGCACGGCTCTGGACTCTGTATAGCACTGAAACTCTCTATAACGCTGCACGGAGTGTGTGTTTACTGCTCCTTACAACCTGACGAGTAAAATCCATACAAAAGGCGCACCGTATTATAAGACGCACTGTCAATTTTTGTGAAAATTAAAAGTTTTTAAGTGCGCCTTATAGTCCGAAAAATACGGTATATAAATCATATATAAAGCAGTTGTGTCTGGATTAATAACTGGAATAGCTGAGTCTGTCTGCAGAGAACCAGCATGGCTTCATCTCATCTAAAGAAAACTGGACTAGCGTACCAGTTTACTGTTTTACAGTACAGAATAAGGAGGTATATAGAAGAGGGGAAGAATGGACAGACAGACAGATAGATGGAGGGTTGCGGGACGGGTGAGGTTAGGCTGTGAATCAGAGAGTCCTGACAGCTGCAATCAGCAGGATCCCGACTGAAGCATGCATAATAGTCCTGCTTAAGACAGGGGCGTACAGGAGCCAGAGGATTTACACCAACAATTACAGGCCTGTGTAGAGTAGCGGGAGAGAGAGAGAGAAATAGAGAATATAAAGAGAGGGGGGGGGGGGGGGGGTCAGATGAATTACCCAGCTCTCAGAGGTCTCAGAGTATGGAGCTGGTGTTTATGGTTCAGGTTGGGGTGTGTTTGTGCTGCATGAAGGATCTCAAAGGCTAAAAGCTGAAGCCCCTCATTCTTGCCTCCAGTCTATAATCCCACCACTGCTAAACTGTGGAGCTAGGCCTCCAGTTTGAGATCTGTCTACTAGCACTCTAAAGGGTATCTAATGCTCTGTTAATGCTAGGCTAACACTGCAGCTCATAAACACTGTTTTCAGCTTGGCTAATCTGTGTACTGTAATTTTACTGGATTATAAGGTGCACTATCAATTAACGTCTATTTTCTGGTCTATTTTGATACATAAGGCGCACCGCATTATAAGAAACATTGTGTGACACTAGTAAGGAACAGGGGTGTCGCCATGGTTCCCTTCTGATTCATCAGGTTTCACTGCAAGGTAGCTGTAAAAATCTACAATACAAAGTTAGGCAAAAACAAAACTGTAATTAAAAAAAAACATTTTCTTTTAAAGTCAAACGAGTGCTGGATTTTAATCTACACAGATTTCTCTCTGAAAAACTGTTTATTTGGACGAGTAAAGCTTGGATTTCCAGATTTCCACTAAGGCGGTACGTTCCACATAACACAGTAAACACATAGGATACTCACCTCTGAATGGTGAAATAGCTAGCACTTAGCACAGTCAGTGGCTAATGCTAATACTGCTCCAGCAGTGCTAGCCGGGAGGTACGCAGCAGGCTACAGACTGATAATACTCACCTCTGAACGGTCAAAAAGCTAGAATTTAGCATGGTTAGTGGCTAATGCTAATGCTGCTCCAGCATTGCTAGCCAGGGTGAAGAGCAGGCTACAGGCTGATAATAATCACCTCTGAATGGTAAACTAGCTAGCATTTAGCGGGGTTAGTGGGTTATACTAATGCTGCTCCAGCAGTGCTAGCTGGGGTGAGCAGTGGGCTACAGACTGATGATAATAACCTTTGACGGCAAAAAGCTAGCGCTTAGCGCGGCTAGCTGTTAATGCTAATACTGCTCTAGTCTCAGACTAAACTGAAACTCTTGTATAATGCTGTACTTTAACGGAGTGGCTTCACTGCTCTTTATAACCTGACTGGTAAAATTAATACATCAGCTGCACTGGATTATAAGGTGTACTGATGATTTTGAAGAAAATTAAAGTATTTTAGGTGCGTCTTCTAGTGTAAAAAATACGGTAATTATGTCAGTTGTATTCAAAATAAAATAAATAATGCTGTGTATTTGATGTGTCGTATTGCTGCCCGTCAGGTCAGGCCCTTCCTCAGGATGTGTGTTTGATCCGACAGCACCTGCGAGTGTGTTTTATTTGGTGAACCATTAGAGGTGAAAGCCCTGGGAGACACGGTAGTTGTGTGCTGTGATTACATCCAGCCATCTGCGGGAGACTCCAGGGAGACAGGGTATGACTGAGACAATATGGCTGTCGGCTTTGATGTGGCGGGGGAACGTTTACGGAGGCAGGGAGAACTGTAATATCGCCCCTTATGAACACAAACACAGACCTTACCCAGCAAAACTCATACGCAAAGAGGCGGAGAGGGGATTGTGGGGTGAGTGGGTTGCGTGGATGGGCAAATCGGTGGACGGATGGGTGAATGGATGGATGGAAAATAAAGTTCATGCTATAGTCTGGCAAATGTTTATGCACACCTGTTTTTTTTTTAATGCTTTTGTTGCAAAAAAACAAATCTTTATTTTTATTGCTTTGCAATATCTTACCTATTTTATACTACTGAATTGATTTAAGTGAAATTGAACTGCAATTAATCAAATCAAATTGTCCAGAGGGGGATTCTTGCCTCACCAATAGCCTCTGGATCCATTAGGGTCCCGACCAGGAAGAAGCAAACATGAAGTCAGATGGTTAGATGAACAAACTGAAAATAGAATAGAAATAGAATGAAAACAGACTAAACTAAACTGGACAAAAGGAACAAGACTGAATTAAAATAGTCTGAATCCCATCAGCCAGACCCCAGTTGACAGTTGCCTTCATTTTTAGTGGTGCCATGAATGAGAAAACTGGAATGCTACAGACTGGAACCGCACCATCATTAGCAACGAATTCAGGTTCTGTTTGCGATTCACGAAAAAAGACCTTCTATCCTACCTTTACTGAAAAGCAACACACTTTTTATGCATGCACTATGTGCCTCTCTCTCATACCCACACATCTCTTGGTGCAGCTGTACTCTATAGCTACAAAAACAGCAAAAACAAACCGCCTGGCATTTTCACCTGAGCATGAACTTCAGACCAGCTGTTTACTCTCCACTCCTGCAAAAAAATGCTCCACATATAAGCTGCTAACTCATTTATGTCACCTTTATGAAGCTACGAGTCGTCTTTTAAAATATGAAGTGTTTTGTTGTTGGTGAAGGTGATGTTTAAATCGGTATCAGTGTGCGCATGTGAGACGTTTCAGGAGCAGATTCGTTTACATTACACACAGATACAGATCACTTACATTTTTGAATGTGAACCGTCAAGATAAAAAAATCTGATCTGAGCTAAAAACAGATTTGACCAATGTGGCCTGTAATGTCAACGTAGCCTATAACATTTCCTCTCTTTCTTATTTCAGGTTCTTCTCCCCCTTCTGTTCTGGGATGGATGAACTCCCCCAGGTAAGTAAAAACTTTGAATTACCAGTAGCTACTCTTTTGTCCCTCTAGGGTGAATATGACTGGACAGGTAAGTAACATACACAGTCTTGTAATGGTAATGAATAAAAGTGTACCCTACTTCATTAGACACTACTAGTAGTGATATGAGGGACACTACCAGAGCTTCCTTTTGGTTACAGCAGTTTTCCCCAATAAATTTACTCTTATATTGTAATCATTCTAATATTGTATATTGTTATACAATATGCAATATACAATATTGTATAATTCACAAGATGTATTTTCACTCTATCAAATCTTATTAGTTTAACAGCTGTCCGTGAAACTGAATTAAAATAATAAGCGATCTAAATGTCATTTTTTAAGTAAGCGTAGCGCCATCTTGTCCTAGCGCTGAAAGTGACATCACGAGGTTGCAAAATTTAATAGGGTGAATGAATGAGAAAAAAGATTCACTTTCACTTTCATATCTCACCTCTTAAGCGGACAGCTGTTCTTCGGCGGTGGCTAGCGGCGCTGAAGCGTGAGAATCCTCCGGTTAGCCTCAATGCTAGGGTTGGTGGCAAGCACTTTCTAGATGAGGACTATGTGGAGGAAAGGGTTTTTGAGTCAGGAGCATTAGTCTTTGCCCGGAAAAATAAGCTGAAGCTTTTTTAATTTTTCCTCTGAACAACTGGGATGTTAAAAGATAACATAGCTAGCGTTAGCTACTTAGCTAGCTAAGTTAGTTAGCTAAATAGCTAACGCTTGCCATGTTAAGATAGCTAGCCAACGCTAGCTAACTAGCTAACGCTAACGTTAGATGAAGCTAAGTACATAGCAAGCCGTCTAACTTAAAACATACGTTTCATTTAGTCTTAATGAACTCTGGACTTTACATGCTAAATAGAAAAATTTATATAAACAAGCTAGTTAACGGGATGGCAGTACCTGCTGTTGACGGTCTGCAGACTTCCTGCACAGACCTCACGTAGAAAGAGTATAGACACTCCCAAAACGTCTCACTCTCAGAAAAGCATCTGAAAAGTTCTGCAGGGAAGATCTCTGAGCAAATGGTCCACGTTAGCCTCCTGACAGCAAATCCACTTGGTTGCAGTCAGCATGGCAGTGCAGTGAGCGCATCTGCACCAGGTAAAGTTAGTGTTACCGACCCTCTCCACCTGTACGGGAACTGCTGGCTGCTCCGCTGTATAAATTGGAGTTTGTACCGTTAATCTGTCTCGTCTCCTCAACGGATCAAACACATAAGCCATTGGGTTTCTAGGAACCTGATCAAAACCCCGTTTAGCGTTGTCTTCATCCATAATCTCGACAAACAACAAGCTCTTTTCCGCTAGCTATGTACCTGGACTTTTCAACCAACCAACCTTGTGACGTCACCAGTGCTGCAGGGGCAAAATGGCGGCACACTAGCGCAAAATACATTATAATTTAGTGTGTAAACATTTAATATTAAAAAATCCCCCTCATATAAATTCCATCATATTTAATACCTTAGAAAACTTGTACAAACTGAAATGTTTCATGTCCACTTTAATGTTGTGGCATTAAACAGTTTTGATAATACTCTCATGTTACGTGGTTTATGCAACTCTTGGATGGAACTGGATGTTGGTATGCCGGCAAACGAGAACCCAGACTCCAGGCCTGCACAGAGGCTTTTACCAGTACCAAGGCAAAACACAGAGAATGTGGAAAAGTTCCAGCACTGCTCGTTTATCATGTCCCCATATCTCTTTCACGTGACTCTGAGGGCTGATTGGTATGTGAGCATGTGTGTGTGCGTGTGTTCCACCCCCCCGACCACAAACCCAACACCACTAAAACTCGCAGAGAGTTGTCCAAACTCACTTAACTTCACTAAAAGAGTTAACGGCCAACTTGGGGGAAAAACAGAAATCGTAATTAGACAGGAGAAACCATCTCAGTAATCTAATCTGCTTTCATTCTGGGGGCTTCTGAAATTGAATTATCTTGCTTCATATACTTCTTGGCTAGTACATCTCTGAGACGAGGGCTTCCTTTCTCGTTTCTCTCTCTCTCTCACTCTAAAACGTGCTGCCAGTCCCTGAAGACTTGATAGGAATCTAATTAGGAGTAATCAATATGACTTCTCTCTCCCTCTCTCTCTCTCTCTCTCTCTCTCTCTCTCTGTCTCTCTTTCTGTCTCTCGTTCGCTGGTTTTATTGTTTCTCCCATCTTGTCTGGTCACCCTCTCTGAAATACAACTTACGGTGGCCTCAGAAGACCAAAAACTACATGTGCATTACATTTCTAACAATGTACACCAGGTTCAGCTGAATATACAGTATGATTTATCTGCCCGTCTCTGCTGAAGATATTTACTCTTATCTCTTACTATATTTTCTCTCACCAAAGAAAAAGTAAGACATCTACTGGCCAAAAAAATAAGTCCCCACATGGATTAACTGGATTTAAATGATGTGGGGTTGATGCTGTAGTTGGTCAGGTCTATGTTCAGCAACTGTATGTGCTGAAAGAATTATGTCAGCTGACTACCTGAATATAGATCAGGTTATTCCATTAATGGATTTTTTCTACCCTGATGCCACGGCCATATTCCAAGATAACAATGGAATTGGGAATTATGAAAAAGTGATTCAGGAAGCACATTGAGAATCTTTGGGATGTGCTGGCGGAGGCTTTGTGCCGTGGTCAAAGTCTACCATCATTATTGCTGCAAGATCTTGGTGAAAAATTAATGCAACACTGGATTGAAAAATTGCAGAAGCTTATTGAAACAATGACTCAGTGAATGTGTGCAGCAATCAAAGCTAAAGACAATCCAATGAAATATATGAATGTGTGACCTTTTTTTGGAGGCGACTTTTTCTTTTTTTGGCCAGGCAGTGTATTTCTGTGAATGTAATGATGATGTATTAGAGTAATTACACTACTATTAGAGTGAAAGGATACGTTTATTGGGATAAAACGGTAATACAAGATGAGATACGGCTGCAAATGGAAACTTTAAGGTTTTGTATGGCATCCTGCAGCACATTTACACACAGAAGTTGCAGCTGGGTCTGTAGATTCTGTTCTACATTTGTAGTTTGCTGAAGCTGGACCCCAGCTGTTCCCATAAATGCTGGATTAGTGATAAATCTGGAGACTGGACAGAACAAGGAAGTGTTACAGTCTGGTAGAAACATTCCTGGAAAATCATTTAGCATTATCCTGCTGAAAAATGAGATCCATACCCCTGAGATGTTAGTGTCCCATGTATCACTATTATATTTGTCTGAGTGGCTTATGTGTTTTCTCCTGATGAACCAGAGTGTATAGCCTTTGTGTAAATTTGATTATTGATTATTTTTCTTCTTGAAGCTTCATAAATTATGGCGAGGGGTTTCAGATGATGCCTTTATAAGGAGCACCTCATTTTAGTGACTAGTAAAGCTGTTAATTCAACAGTCACTCCAATAATAGAAGCCAATGGGCAGTCGCTTAAGGAGGTGGAAAGCTTGTGCAGATACAGAGAGAGTGATAGAGAACGAGAGAGATAGAGAGAGAGAGAGGTAATGGTGTGAACTGCTGCACAGTGTATATGGAGTAATGCAGTTTGCTGAGGCAGCAGTACAACATGGTGCAGGAATCTCTCTCTCTCTCTCTCTCTCTCTCTCTCTCTCTCTCTCTCTCTCTCAGCTTTGCTCTATTCTCCACATGATGTTGAAGATTAATTGGAACTATCACGGCCAAGCCCCAAATCTCATAAATCAAAAGAATGTAAAACAATCCAGTGCAATAATGCTCTCCACACAAATTCAGCACTTCATCCACTGCCTTGTTATCACCTGTGCCTGATCGTCACATTAATGAAACAAGAAATAGGAAAAAAAAAATCCAAGAAATTCTCCTTTGTGCTCCACAGGACTATGGACATGTATGTGCATCATACACACACACACACACACACACACACACACACACACCTAAAAGTGTATATCATATCTCCATAAATACATTTCATTTATTGACTTAAAAGTAAACATGTATGTTAGAGTGGGTTTGCTAAGAAATTTTCACAGAAAGCAAATAGTTCTGAATAAAAAGCTTGAGACACTGTTTACCATCGTTTTGAGAAGCTTTGGATGCAAATCTTAAATGGTGGAGGGACACAAGTTGTGTGGCAAAATGGAAGAAAATATTTTATTTTTTCAAATTTAATCACATTTTTACTAAACTTTTATAGTGGCATTGCACTGTGAGCCTAAGTGAATTAAATTTACTTAAATAATTTGAGGTAATTCATAGTAAGTAATGTTTACTGAAAATCCGAGTTAATTACACTTTTAGTTATTATGCCATAATTGTAATAAATTTAATTGATGTTTTTTGTTGACACTTTGGTTAAACTTTAGACTTTTTAGACTTTACTTTATGCTGACTTTACTTGTATTTAATCTTTATTATTTAGATTTTATTTACTGGAAGTCTAGATTTGAAATACTCATAGAAAGATGAGGCCAGATAGGTAATCATAATATATGATCTACAATTTTACCTAATGTAGCCTTGGGGAATGAATACACACTGATGGTGAGTGTCAGGAACTGTGTGCACGCCCAATATGCAAATAGATTTTGCCAAAAGCCAATAAAACATAAGCAGCCAATGGCGTCAGGCTAAACTTAGTCATTATAAATTAAATAAATTAAAAATAGTTAAGAAATGTTTGGAAATATCCCATGTTATGTAAAACACTTCACTTATTTGAGTTAAAATCAACTTATGGGTTTACAATGTGGTGGGACTTGTTTAAAGTGGTAGTCTGTATTATTGTGTTTCTAAACTGAAAGCAGAAGCATTTCTGACTAGAGAAGAGACAAAATAATGGTACCAGTGTGCTGGAACGACCATCTCTGCTAAGCGTAATATATTCATTCTAAAAACTGGGGTGTCGGGGGAGTTCTTCTGGCCACGTCACACGTCTTTTCATACTTGTGACACACGTACAGCCTCTAAAAGAGGATCTGTCTCAGTTTTACTGAACGCGAGCAGCTGGTGGAGAAATGGAGACTTCAAAAGAGGAAACTCAGAGCTCATTAGCTCATTCACACATAGTAAAACCAAAGAAACGGAGTGAAGTTTCTGACTGAACGCGCCCTCTCTCTCTTTCTCTAACTGAACATAACCTGGAATCGGATTCATCCGCTCTGAAAGGAGACCGCATCACACCCACCCAGTTTAAAATAATTATTTCGCAAGCTCTGTGCAATTACCCATTCTCACCAGAGAGGGCCCTAAATCCCCAAACTTACAGACATCAGCTTTAAAATAATATGTACGTTTTATGCAAGGTGTAAACCACTCACTTATACAGAACTGTACACTAATTAATGTGTAAGTTATGTTCCCCTGTTGTTACATTTTGATATTAATTACCTTTAAAAACTCAGGTCCACTACTGTAAAGGGATCTAAACAGTAGTAAACAGTAGTACATAACTGCCAACATCTTTATACTATGCAGCAGCATGATTTAAAATAAAAAGCATGACTGCTGTTGAAATGTCACTGACTGTTCTATGTTGCCAATGCTGGCCTGTTTTTTATGAAATGTATTAGGGTTAAGGTCTCATTCCACTTGTTCTTTGTGAAATACTATAGGTCTCTTTGAGTTGTATATGCATAATTCATATGAAACTGTTTCTCAGCCTCACTTGTCAGCAGTTGCTTGTAAAAGAAAATCCTCAGAAATACGAGTTGATCAGAGAGACGTTAGGGTGTCTACGTCAACCAGTGCGGTCATGGCCTCGCCCACCTCCGCTCAGGACCGCCCACAGGGGGCGCTGACCCCGGGCTACAGCATTAGGAGCAATAGCTAAGGAGAAGCTAACAGCTCTATTTGCTCTGTTCACAGTTTCTGTTTACAAAGCTAGTTAGCGTTAGCTATCTTGTGTAAGTAACTATTGGTTTAAATCGGAACTCCGGTTGATTCCGCGTTTTACCAAGACCTTAAATAAACACCAGGGAAGCACAGTTTGACAAGGCAAATCGACAGAACACCGGTCAAAGCGGGCGACAATCGAGTCGGATTTTATGATGTAGAGCGACTCATGGGCTTCAACGTGGTGAAACTTTCCATGCTCTGAATCACCAAGTCTGAGGTAAGAGTTGCCTTAGTCTTAGGTTATTTGCACTGCCGTGTGGACAGGGTTAACTTTACCTAGCACTTAGTGCTATTCCTTTAAAACTAAGGCTGTTTTTTCTGAAAACATTTTGTCCTTTAAGTTTTAGAGCTGTAAAATTGACTGTGGTGGGAAGGCAGGAAGGCGTTCTCTGCTGCAGTGCTGTTAGCCAATCAGAGGCGATATATTTGCATGTATGAATATTCATGAGCAAGAGCCACATCATGTCTTTCTTCAAAGAACTCTAATTCAGTGATCTAAAGCAGGGCTTAATATAAACACCTGAGCACTTTCTTTACAAAAGACAGCTCAAATGGCATTTATTCATATTAGAGACCACAACTAGACATTTAAAAATCTATTTAAAAACGATGGAATGAGAAGGAATAAGACTCTCTGTCCATATAAATTTACAATCCCAATTCCAGTGAAAAAAGCAGAATACAATAATTTGCAAATCCTTTTCAAGGATTTTCAAGACAAGATATTTAATGTTCCAAACTGATAAACTTCATTGTTTTTAGCAGATATTCACTCATCTGGAATTTGATGCTGCAACATGTTCTAAAGAAGTTGGGACAAGGGCATGTTTACCACTGTGTTACATCATCTTTCCTTTAACAACACTTAATAAGTGGTTGGTAACTGAGGACACTCATTGGTGAAGAAGCCAGTGTCGTCCAGTGTCTGCATCTTTGTAAAAAGCTATTCAACAATGTGTCTATAATAGGTTTGAAAATAAAGAAAACTTAAGAAAGCTAAAAAAATAATAATAAATAAAAAAATGCTCTTATAATAAAATTTAACAACAAGGCAAAAAACTGATTTATGTAATTTACGTAAAAATAAAGTTATTTTGAGCCGTGACTGCCTATTTAAAAAGAAACAGAAGTTGTTCATTTGTTGAAGTTTAGTTGTATCATTTCTAAAATATTTAGAGTGTTTTTTACTCACTTTTTTCTCTCGTTAATCCAATGTTAATCCTTTACAGCTTCACAAACATGTATTATGCAAATTAGGGGATGGCGCCATTTAGCAACTTCTAGCGACTTTTAGAAGATTTTAGTAAGGGAAAAAAATAGATTTAAATTGTACATCGATTAAAAAAAAAATACGATTTTTTTTGGGCCATATCGCCCAGCTCTAAGTACAAATGCAGCAACTTGAGACATCAAACAACATTTTTTAAAGCCCTGAGAAAATGTTGCTGATTTGTTTATTGGCTGAACTTTCACTTTAAGATGGATGAACCTTAAAAAGAAGGACCAGGCAAAGTGTGTGTGTGTGTGTGTGTGAGTGTGTGTTATTTCAGGCACAGTCAGGCAGGCTGTCAGAGCGCTCTGCATTCTCTCTCTAGTTCTCCTTTGATGGCGCCATGAACCCAATTCACTCGCTGAACGTTTCACACTCACAGAAAACACACACAGGCGACTGCAGGAGCATCAATTATTCACCAAAACGCCCGCTCACAACTATGATTTATTTGTGTCAGAGTGTGTAACACACACACACACAGACACAACCATAGACACACACACACACACACAAACAGTACCACAGTAACACACAAATGTGAGACGGTAAAAAAGAAAGCTTTTGGAAGGAGATTAATCAGAGTTTTGAGTCCAGATGCAGAGAGTGAAGAGATTATTCACAGATAATTCATCTAAATGAGAAAAGCACACAAACACGCACAAATTCCTCAACTCCATCTGTTTCTGTAACTCGCACAGTATAGACACAATCTCACGCTTCATACTCTCACTTTATCTCTATCTCAGGCTCAGTCTATCCCTTTATCTTCACCTCATACCCACATGCACACAATTTACACTTACACACAGACACAGAGGAAGACTCTGGACACGAGGACACTGGGAACCCTGGGGTGCATTTTGACAAAAAAAAGTAAACTGAGAATAATGTGGACACTGGTGGACATGAGAAAAAGTGAGAATGTTGGGGACAGTGCGAGACAATGAGAAACACAAGAGATGCTACGGAACCCTGGGGAAAACTGTGGACACTAAGGGACAATGTGGACACTGAGGAATACTGTGTTAGGACACTGACAAACACTAAACATTTTGGACACTAAGAAAAGCTAGGGTTACAGTTAGAGCTACTGAGGAATATTAGAGACACTAAGAAACATTGGATATTTGGAAACTGTTGTGGAGACACTGTGGACATCAAAGGACAATAACGAAAACTGGGGAAAATGTAGACATTGGACTGCAGAAACTGGAATGCGTTTTAATTCTTGTGGAGCTTTAAGCTACATATCTGTCACTGTGTGTGTGTGTGTGTGTGTGTGCATGTGTGTGTAAACCTGACTATCATGTTTTATGTAGTTTATGTAGTTCTATCCTGCTTGAGTCTGTCAGTCTGGT
Source organism: Astyanax mexicanus (assembly GCF_023375975.1). NCBI lineage: Eukaryota > Metazoa > Chordata > Actinopteri > Characiformes > Acestrorhamphidae > Astyanax > Astyanax mexicanus. The sequence goes on along the minus strand of NC_064410.1, from coordinate 17,376,080 downwards.
GTAAACACACACTAAATAATTCACACACCAGAAACCAATGCATATCTGACAGGTCAGGAAGATCTGGATAAGATTTTCCAAATGTATGACAAATAATCACTCTTTTCTATTTTATATGCAACGATACTATTATATGACTTTTATATTTTTCATATTTAATCAGTGAAAAAGCCTTTACAGTCATTTTTTGAAACAACCTAAATTGAGGCACACCCTGCTCATCACACCTTCATCCACATTACTGATTCCAGACTTCTGAATGAATGTAGGCTCTTCAGATGCTCCTTCTATCCCCTGTCCTTTCAGTCTTTTTATCTCTCTGTTCCGCCCCACTCTCAACTTTACGTCTCTCCATCACTGTCACATCACTGACATAACTGTCAGGTGGACAAAACAGGCTCATCAGCACCGGAGACAGCTGGAGACCCGTAAACGCGGCCTTTCCACTCTGCAATGGGCTTTATTATAGGATGAAAGCAAAAGACTGGACATCAGACTAAACCTGCAGAAGCTCAGTATTTAACAGTTACTCTCTAAACCCTCACAGAAACCCACTCTCTAAAACCCTCACATAAACCCACTCTCTAAAACCCTCACATAAACCCACTCTCTAAACCCTCACAGAAACCCACTCTCTAAAACACTCACATAAACCCACTCACTAAAACCCTCACACAAACCCACTCTCTAAACCCTCACAGAACCCCACTCTCCAAAACCTCACAGAAACCCACGCTCTAAAACCCTCACATAAACCCACTCTCTAAATCCTCACAGAAACCCACTCTCTAAAACCCACACATAAACCCACTCTCTAAACCCTCACAGAAACCCACTCTCTAAAACCCTCACATAAACCCACTCTCTAAACCCTCACAGAAACCCACTCTCTAAAACCCTCACATAAACCCACTCTCTAAAACCCTCACATAAACCCACTCTCTAAAACCCTCACATAAACCCACTCTCTAAAACCCTCACATAAACCCACTCTCTAAACCCTCACAGAAACCCACTCTCTAAAACCCTCACATAAACCCACTCACTAAAACCCTCACACAAACCCACTCTCTAAACCCTCACAGAAACCCACTCTCTAAAACCCTCACATAAACCCACTCTCTAAAACCCTCACATAAACCCACTCTCTAAAACCCTCACATAAACCCACTCTCTAAAACCCTCACAGAAACCCACTCTCTAAAACCCTCACAGAAACCCACTCTCTTAACCCTCACAGAACCCCACTCTCTAAAACCCACACATAAACCCACTCTCTAAAACCCACACATAAACCCACTCTCTAAATCCTCACAGAAACCCACTCTCTAAAACCCACACATAAACCCACTCTCTAAACCCTCACAGAAACCCACTCTCTAAAACCCTCACATAAACCCACTCTCTAAACCCTCACAGAAACCCACTCTCTAAACCCTCACAGAAACCCACTCTCTAAAACCCTCACATAAACCCACTCTCTAAACCCTCACAGAAACCCACTCTCTAAAACCCTCACAGAAACACACTCTCTAAACCCTCACAGAAACCCACTCTCTAAAACCCTCACAGAAACCCACTCTCTAAAACCCTCACATAAACCCACTCTCTAAACCATCACAGAAACCCACTCTCTAAAACCCTCACATAAACCCACTCTCTAAAACCCTCACATAAACCCACTCTCTAAACCCTCACAGAAACCCACTCTCTAAAACCCTCACATAAACCCACTCTCTAAAACCCTCACATAAACCCACTCTCTAAACCCTCACATAAACCCACTCTCTAAAACCCTCACATAAACCCACTCTCTAAAACCCTCACAGAAACCCACTCTCTAAAACCCTCACAGAAACCCAATCTCTAAAACCCTCACAGAAACCCACTCTCTAAACCATCACAGAAACCCACTCTCTAAAACCCTCACAGAACCCAACTCTCTAAAACCCTCACAGAAACTCACTCTCTAAACCCTCACAGAAACCCACTATCTAAAACCCTCACATAAAACCACTCTCTAAACCCTCACATAACCCCACTCTCTAAAACCCTCACAGAACCCCACTCTCTAAAACCTTCACATAAAACCACTCTCTAAACCCTCACAGAAACCCACTATCTAAAACCCTCCCAGAAACCCACTCTCTAAACCCTCACAGAAACCCACTCTCTAAAACCCTCACAGAAACCCACTCTCTAAAACCCTCACAGAAACCCACTCTCTAAAACCCTCACAGAAACCCACTCTCTAAACCCTCACAGAACCCCACTCTCTAAACCCTCACAGAACCCCACTCTCTAAAACCATCACAGAAACCCACTCTCTAAAACCCTCACAGAAACCCACTCTCTAAAACCCTCACAGAAACCCACTATCTAAAACCCTCACAAACCCCACTCTCTAAAACCCTCACAGAAACCCACTCTCTAAAACCCTTACAGAAACTCACTCTCTAAACCCTCACATAAACCCACTCTCTAAAACCCTCACAGAAACCCACTCTCTAAACCCTCACAGAAACCCACTCTCTAAAACCCTCACAGAAACCCACTCTCTAAAACCCTCACAGAACCCCACTCTCTAAACCCTCACAGAAACCCACTCTCTAAACCCTCACAGAAACCCACTCTCTAAACCCTCACAGAACCCCACTCTCTAAACCCTCACAGAAACCCACTCTCTAAAACCCTCGCAGAAACTCACTCTCTAAAACCCTCACATAAACCCACTCTCTAAGCCCTCACAGAAACCCACTCTCTAAACCCTCACAGAACCCCACTCTCTAAAACCCTCACAGAAACCCACTCTCTAAAACCCTCACAGAAACCCACTCTCTAAACCCTCACAGAAGCCCACTCTCTAAACCCTCACAGAAACCCACTCTCTAAACCCTCACAGAAACCCCACTCTCTAAACCCTCACAGAACCCCACTCTCTAAAACCCTCACAGAAACTCACTCTCTAAAACCCTCACAGAAACTCACTCTCTAAAACCCTCACAGAACCCCACTCTCTAAAACCCTCACAGAAACACACTCTCTAAAACCCTCACAGAAACCCACTCTCTAAAACCCTCACAGAACCCCACTCTCTAAAACCCTCACAGAACCCAACTCTCTAAAACCCTCACAGAAACCCACTCTCTAAACCCTCACAGAAACCCACTCTCTAAAACCCTCACAGAACCCCACTCCCTAAACCGTCACAGAAACCCACTCTCTAAAACCCTCACATAAAACCACTCTCTAAACCCTCACATAACCCCACTCTCTAAAACCCTCACAGAACCCCACTCTCTAAAACCTTCACATAAAACCACTCTCTAAACCCTCACAGAAACCCACTCTCTACAACTCTCACAGAAACCCACTCTCTAAAACCCTCACAGAAACCCACTATCTAAAACCCTCACAAAACCCCACTCTCTAAAACCCTCACAGAAACCCACTCTCTAAAACCCTTACAGAAACTCACTCTCTAAACCCTCACATAAACCCACTCTCTAAAACCCTCACAGAAACCCACTCTCTAAACCCTCACAGAAACCCACTCTCTAAAACCCTCACAGAAACCCACTCTCTAAAACCCTCACAGAACCCCACTCTCTAAACCCTCACAGAAACCCACTCTCTAAACCCTCACAGAAACCCACTCTCTAAACCCTCACAGAACCCCACTCTCTAAAACCCTCACAGAAACTCACTCTCTAAAACCCTCGCAGAAACTCACTCTCTAAAACCCTCACATAAACCCACTCTCTAAGCCCTCACAGAAACCCACTTTCTAAACCCTCACAGAACCCCACTCTCTAAAACCCTCACAGAAACCCACTCTCTAAAACCCTCACAGAAACCCACTCTCTAAACCCTCACAGAAGCCCACTCTCTAAACCCTCACAGAAACCCACTCTCTAAACCCTCACAGAAACCCCACTCTCTAAACCCTCACAGAACCCCACTCTCTAAAACCCTCACGGAAACTCACTCTCTAAAACCCTCCCAGAAACTCACTCTCTAAAACCCTCACAGAACCCCACTCTCTAAAACCCTCACAGAAACCCACTCTCTAAAACCGTCACAGAAACCCACTCTCTAAAACCCTCACAGAAACCCACTCTCTAAAACCCTCACAGAACCCCACTCTCTAAAACCCTCACAGAACCCAACTCTCTAAAACCCTCACAGAAACCCACTCTCTAAACCCTCACAGAAACCCACTCTCTAAAACCCTCACAGAAACCCACTCTCTAAAACCCTCACAGAACCCCACTCTCTAAAACCCTCACAGAACCCAACTCTCTAAAACCCTCACAGAAACCCACTCTCTAAACCCTCACAGAAACCCACTCTCTAAAACCCTCACAGAACCCCACTCCCTAAACCGTCACAGAAACCCACTCTCTAAAACCCTCACATAAAACCACTCTCTAAACCCTCACATAACCCCACTCTCTAAAACCCTCACAGAACCCCACTCTATAAAACCCTCACAGAACCGCACTCTCTAAAACCCTCACATAAACCCTGTAAGGGGGGTGGGGAGCGGTAGCTCTCCAGCCCAGAAGGTTGTAGAATCCAAGTGCAGAGCAGTAGATCTCGAAGCAGGTAAACCCAAGAAAAAAAAGGATAATAATAATAACAATAAAAATAATAATAATAATAAGAAGAAGAATTAATATATAATCGTTAATATATATATTAATAGGATATATAATGATATTATATAATAATAGGATATATATATATATATATATATATATATATATATATATATATATATATATATATATATATATATATATAATTATTATTATTAAACCCCGCTCCATGCGGGGATTGAACCCAGGCTGTCGCAGTCGCGGCCCAATGCCCTAACCACTACACCAACAAGTGGATTGGATCTTTAATCACCCTTAAGAGCGGAGCAACGAAAACGGGCGGAGGACGAAAACGGGTGGAAAACAAAACCTCACGCCTAGCGTGAGTGAAAGAGAAGGGGAGAATTGTAAACAAGGCTCGCCGTGGAAGCTACGGCTACCTCTTATGAGATGAGGTGAAGGATTAACTAAACAAAATGGCTTCCAAAGAAAACAAACTGAACTGAGGTGCTTATGGATTAAATGCTGTTCCACCACAGAGGGGAGGAGCAGCGGGAGAGAGAGTAGGTGAGCAAAACCGCGTGCCTCGCGGCTGCTACACACACACACACACACACACACACACACAGGAGAGAGCACACAGCTCTATCTCAAGCAGACTCGAGAGAGAGAGGAAAGGGATACAGGAAAATACTTTTGCGGGAGGAGTTTTGCCAGCTGTGCTGAACAAAACTCTCTCCAAAGGGACAGCAGGAAGAGAAAGAGAAAAGAGCCGAGGCTCACTGGAAAAAACGGGCATAGATTCGCTCTCACAAGCTTCAAAGATCCAGCGCCGAGTGGCTGGTTGGCGCTGCTTATAAGCTGTTGAAGGCAGGTGTTGATAATTAGCCAATCAGCCCTCGGCGCTGGCCTGGCGCGCCCTCCGATGCCCTGGAGGACACCGCGATCTGGCACCAGCCCTTACAAACTCACTCTCTAAAACCCAATCTTTAAAGATCTTTATGAAACCCACTCTCTAAAATCCTCACATAAACCCACTCTCTAAAACCCTCACATAAACCCACTCTCTAAAACCCTCACAGCAACCCACTCTCTAAAACGCTCACATAAACCCACTCTCTAAACCCTCACAGAAACCCACTCTCTAAAACCCTCACAGAACCCCACTCTCTAAACCCTCACAGAAACCCACTCTCTAAAACCCTAACAGAAACCCACTCTCTAAAACCCTCAAAGAAACCCACTCTCTAAACCCTCACAGAACCCCACTCTCTAAAACCCTCACAGAAACCCTCTTTCTAAACCCTCACAGAAACCCACTCTCTAAACCCTCACAGAAACCCACTCTCTAAAACCCTCACAGAAACCACTCTCTAAAACCCTCACAGAAACCCACTCTCTAAACCCCTCACAGAAACCCACTCTCTAAAACACTCACAGAACCCCACTCTCTAAAACCATAACAGAAACCCACTCTCTAAAACTCTCACATAAACCCACTCACTAAAACCCTCACAGAACCCACTCTCCAAAACCATCACAGAAACCCACTCTCTAAAAACCTCGCGGAACCCCACTCTCTAAAACCCTCACAGAAACCCACTCTCTTAACCCTCACAGAAACCCAATCTCTAAAACCCTCACAGAAACCCACTCTCTAAAACTCTCACATAAACCCACTCACTAAAACCCTCACAGAACCCCACTCTCCAAAACCATCACAGAAACCACTCTCTAAAACCCTCACAGAAACCCACTCTCTAAAACCCTCACATAAACCCACTCTCTAAACCCTCACAGAAACCCACTCTCTAAAACCCTCACAGAACCCCACTCTCCAAAACCATCACAGAAACCCACTCTCTAAAACCCTCACATAAACCCACTCTCTAAACCCTCACAGAACCCCACTCTCTAAAACCCTCACAGAAACCAACTCTCTAAAACCCTCACAGAAACCCAATCTCTAAAACCCTCATAGAAACCCGCTCTCTAAAAACCTCGCAGAACCCCACTCTCTAAAACCCTCACAGAAACCCACTCTCTAAACCCTCACAGAAACCCACTCTCTAAAACCCTCACTGAAACCCACTCTCTAAAACCCTCACAGAACCCCACTCTCTAAACCCTCACAGAAACCCACTCTCTAAAACCCTCACAGAAACCCACTCTCTAAAACCCTCACAGAACCGCACTCTATAAAACCCTCACAGAACCCCACTCTCTAAAACCCTCACATAAACCCACTCTCTAAAACCCAATCTTTAAAGATCTTTAAGAAACCCACTCTCTAAAATCCTCACATAAACCCACTCTCTAAAACCCTCACAGAAACCCACTCTCTAAAACCCTAACAGAAACCCACTCTCTAAAACCCTCACTGAAACCCACTCTCTAAAACCCTCACAGAAACCAACTCTCTAAAACCCTCACAGAAACCCACTCTCTATAACCCTCACTGAAACCCACTCTCTAAACCCTCACAGAAACCCACTCTCTAAAACCCTCACTGAAACCCACTCTCTAAACCCTTACAGAACCCCACTCTCTAAAACCCTCACAGAAACCCACTCTCTAAAACCCTCACTGAAACCCACTCTCTAAAACCCTCACAGAACCCCACTCTCTAAACCCTCACAGAAACCCACTCTCTAAAACCCTCACAGAAACCCACTCTCTAAAACCCTCACAGAAACACATTCTCTAAACCCTCTCTAAACCCTCACAGAAACCCACTCTCTTAAACCCTAACAGAAACCCACTCTCTAAAACCCTCACTGAAACCCACTCTCTAAAACCCTCACAGAACCCTACTCTCTAAAACCCTAACAGAAACCCACTCTCTATAACCCTCACTGAAACCCACTCTCTAAACCCTCACAGAAACCCACTCTCTAAAACCCTCACTGAAACCCACTCTCTAAACCCTTACAGAACCCTACTCTCTAAAACCCTCACAGAAACCCACTCTCTAAAACCCTCACTGAAACCCACTCTCTAAAACCCTCACAGAACCCCACTCTCTAAACCCTCACAGAAACCCACTCTCTAAAACCCTCACAGAAACCCACTCTCTAAAACCCTCACAGAAACACATTCTCTAAACCCTCTCTAAACCCTCACAGAAACCCACTCTCTTAAACCCTCACAGAAACCCACTCTCTAAAACCCTAACAGAAACCCACTCTCTAAAACCCTCACTGAAACCCACTCTCTAAAACCCTCACAGAGCCCTACTCTCTAAAACCCTCACAGAAACCCACTCTCTATAACCCTCACTGAAACACACTCTCTAAACCCTCACAGAAACCCACTCTCTAAAACCCTCACTGAAACCCACTCTCTAAACCCTTACAGAACCCTACTCTCTAAAAACCTCACAGAAACCCACTCTCTAAAATCCTCACTGAAACCCACTCTCTAAAACCCTCACAGAACCCCACTCTCTAAACCCTCACAGAAACCCACTCTCTAAAACCCTCACAGAAACCCACTCTCTAAAACCCTCACAGAAACACATTCTCTAAACCCTGTCTAAACCCTCACAGAAACCCACTCTCTTAAACCCTCACAGAAACCCACTCTCTAAAACCCTCACAGAAACCCACTCTCTAAACCCTCACAGAACCCCACTCTATAAAACCCTCACAGAACCCCACTCTCTAAAACCCTCACATAAACCCACTCTCTAAAACCCAATCTTTAAAGATCTTTAAGAAACCCACTCTCTAAAATCCTCACATAAACCCACTCTCTAAAACCCTCACAGAAACCCACTCTCTAAAACCCTAACAGAAACTCACTCTCTAAAACCCTCACTGAAACCCACTCTCTAAACCCTCACAGAAACCCACTCTCTAATACCCTCACAGAAACCCATTCTCTAAAACCCTCACAGAAACCCACTCTCTAAAACCCTCACAGAACCCCACTCTCTAAAACCATAACAGAAACCCACTCTCTAAAACTCTCACATAAACCCACTCACTAAAACCCTCACAGAACCCCACTCTCCAAAACCTCACAGAAACCACTCTCTAAAACCCTCACTGAAACCCACTCTCTAAAACCCTCACAGAACCCTACTCTCTAAAACCCTCACAGAAACCCACTCTCTATAACCCTCACTGAAACCCACTCTCTAAACCCTCACAGAAACCCACTCTCTAAAACCCTCACTGAAACCGACTCTCTAAACCCTTACAGAACCTTACTCTCTAAAACCCTCACAGAAACCCACTCTCTAAAACCCTCACTGAAACCCACTCTCTAAAACCCTCACAGAACCCCACTCTCTAAACCCTCACAGAAACCCACTCTCTAAAACCCTCACAGAAACCCACTCTCTAAAACCCTCACAGAAACACATTCTCTAAACCCTCTCTAAACCCTCACAGAAACCCACTCTCTTAAACCCTCACAGAAACCCACTCTCTAAAACCCTAACAGAAACCCACTCTCTAAAACCCTCACTGAAACCCACTCTCTAAAACCCTCACAGAACCCTACTCTCTAAAACCCTCACAGAAACCCACTCTCTATAACCCTCACTGAAACCCACTCTCTAAACCCTCACAGAAACCCACTCTCTAAAACCCTCACTGAAACCCACTCTCTAAACCCTTACAGAACCCTACTCTCTAAAACCCTCACAGAAACCCACTCTCTAAAACCCTCACTGAAACCCACTCTCTAAAACCCTCACAGAACCCCACTCTCTAAACCCTCACAGAAACCCACTCTCTAAAACCCTCACAGAAACCCACTCTCTAAAACCCTCACAGAAACACATTCTCTAAACCCTCTCTAAACCCTCACAGAAACCCACTCTCTTAAACCCTCACAGAAACCCACTCTCTAAAACCCTCACAGAAACCCACTCTCTAAACCCTCACAGAACCCCACTCTATAAAACCCTCACAGAACCCCACTCTCTAAAACCCTCACATAAACCCACTCTCTAAAACCCAATCTTTAAAGATCTTTAAGAAACCCACTCTCTAAAATCCTCACATAAACCCACTCTCTAAAACCCTCACAGAAACCCACTCTCTAAAACCCTAACAGAAACTCACTCTCTAAAACCCTCACTGAAACCCACTCTCTAAACCCTCACAGAAACCCACTCTCTAATACCCTCACAGAAACCCATTCTCTAAAACCCTCACAGAAACCCACTCTCTAAAACCGTCACAGAACCCCACTCTCTAAAACCATAACAGAAACCCACTCTCTAAAACTCTCACATAAACCCACTCACTAAAACCCTCACAGAACCCCACTCTCCAAAACCTCACAGAAACCACTCTCTAAAACCCTCACAGAAACCCACTCTCCAAAACCATCACAGAAACCCACTCTCTAAAATCCTCACAAAAACCCACTCTCTAAACCCTCACATAAACCCACTCTCTAAAACCCTCACAGAAACCCACTCTCTAAACCCTCACAGAAACCCACTCTCTAAAACCCTCACAGAACCCCACTCTCTAAAACCCTCACAGAAACCAACTCTCTAAAACCCTCACAGAAACCCAATCTCTAAAACCCTCATAGAAACCCACTCTCTAAAACCCTCACAGAAACCCACTCTCTAAACCCTCACAGAAACCCACTCTCTAAAACCCTCACAGAACCCCACTCTCTAAACCCTTACAGAACCCTACTCTCTAAAACCCTCACAGAAACCCACTCTCTAAAACCCTCACTGAAACCCACTCTCTAAAACCCTCACAGAACCCCACTCTCTAAACCCTTACAGAACCCTACTCTCTAAAACCGTCACAGAAACCCACTCTCTAAAACCCTCACAGAAACACACTCTCTAAACCCTCTCTAAACCCTCACAGAAACCCACTCTCTAAAACCCTCACAGAAACCCACTCTCTAAAACCCTCACAGAAACCCACTCTCTAAGCCCTCACAGAACCCCACTCTATAAAACCCTCACAGAACCCCACTCTCTAAAACCCTCACATAAACCCACTCTCTAAAACCCAATCTTTAAAGATCTTTAAGAAACCCACTCTCTAAAATCCTCACATAAACCCACTCTCTAAAACCCTCACAGAAACCCACTCTCTAAAACCCTAACAGAAACCCACTCTCTAAAACCCTCACTGAAACCCACTCTCTAAACCCTCACAGAAACCCACTCTCCAATACCCTCACAGAAACCCATTCTCTAAAACCCTCACAGAAACCCACTCTCTAAAACCCTCACAGAACCCCACTCTCTAAGACCATAACAGAAACCCACTCTCTAAAACTCTCACATAAACCCACTCACTAAAACCCTCACACAACCCCACTCTCCAAAACCTCACAGAAACCACTCTCTAAAACCCTCACAGAAACCCACTCTCCAAAACCATCACAGAAACCCACTCTCTAAAATCCTCACAAAAACCCACTCTCTAAACCCTCACACAAACCCACTCTCTATAACCCTCACAGAAACCCACTCTCTAAACCCCTCACAGACATCCACTCTCTAAAACACTCACAGAACCCCACTCTCTAAAACCATAACAGAAACCCACCCTCTAAAACCCTCGCATAAACCCACTCTCTAAAACCCTCACAGAAACCCACTCTCTAAACCCTCACAGAAACCCACTCTCTAAAACCCTCACAGAACCCCACTCTCTAAAACCCTCACAGAAACCAACTCTCTAAAACCCTCACAGAAACCCAATCTCTAAAACCCTCATAGAAACCCACTCTCTAAAACCCTCACAGAAACCCACTCTCTAAACCCTCACAGAAACCCACTCTCTAAAACCCTCACAGAACCCCACTCTCTAAACCCTTACAGAACCCTACTCTCTAAAACCCTCACAGAAACCCACTCTCTAAAACCCTCACAGAAACACACTCTCTAAACCCTCTCTAAACCCTCACAGAAACCCACTCTCTAAAACCCTCACAGAAACCCACTCTCTAAAACCCTCACATAAACCCACTCTCTAAGCCCTCACAGAACCCCACTCTATAAAACCCTCACAGAACCCCACTCTCTAAAACCCTCACATAAACCCACTCTCTAAAACCCAATCTTTAAAGATCTTTAAGAAACCCACTCTCTAAAATCCTCACATAAACCCACTCTCTAAAACCCTCACAGAAACCCACTCTCTAAAACCCTAACAGAAACCCACTCTCTAAAACCCTCACAGAAACCCACTCTCTAAACCCTCACAGAAACCCACTCTCTAAAACCCTCACATAAACCCACTCTCTAAAACCGTCACAGAAACCCACTCTCTAAAACCCTCTCAGAAACCCATTAGGTGCTGTTCAATACATTTTCTTTGTTTTTGCTTTTGTTTGTTTTTAATTGATATGCAATCCAATAAGCAGTAATTTCTAGCTGCTGTAATTGGTCTCCCGGGGATGTCAGGGTCCATCTTTAACAGAGTAACCCTGAGGCTCAACATGTTTAGTCGATTTATGACAGAATAATATACAGATAAGATACAGAAGGATTTTACTTCTCATTTTGAAACTGTTCCAAACCTCTGTTGCCTGGATCTGATTGTGCATGCATGAGTTAATTAGACACTTTGCTCAACAGGCTGCAAATATATCCACTATCTGAGTCTGAGAACAGACACTAATAACCCCTGGGTCAAAAATCCAGATGACATATTGGAAACTGCAGGAGGTCTGTTTCGTGTGTTATCCAAGTGTTATTTTTGAACAAATATACAATATGTCTCATTTTAATTAGTGCTTTCTTAATTCCAAATACATTTACAGTTTCATTATGATATGTGTGAAAAGAAACAATTATATCCACTAGAGATGCAACGTTTCTCGGTATTTAATCAAACCATTCAGTTCGACCTGTTCGGTTCGATACACCCGGATGGGCCGCAGTATTACGGTGCACGCACTAGCAGAGTGCGGCCAGGGGGAGGGGCTGCTGAGCACGTGCTGTTGGAGGGCGGTGGTTGGTAGTTGCAGTGAGTGCTCCTCCTACTCCACAACAACACCGACCCCCCCCCCCCCCCCTCCCCCCTTTCCAGCACACGCTCAGCAGATGAGGCGCGATCATTTTATAAATCCGCTGTTTGGGACCATTTTGGCTTCAGCGCTTAGTTTGATGAACAAGGCAAAGAGCACAGTGTGATATCAGTTGCCTGTAAAAATAAATGTTCCTTTTTTATAATAGATATTGTGATATTAATTCATCTGCGCCTTTTTTTCTATTTAATATTGGCTCTGCAATGTGTAAGTGTGAGTAGGAGCACCTTGTTGATTTGAAATAGAAAGGGCTAAAAACGTGCTCCATGTTAGAGCTAGATATTATTGCACATTCTGCCCGAACCAGACCCAACCCAACCCATAAACTGCCATTATGATCCCCAGCCCGACCCGCCCTATAAACTGGCGGTTTTCAGGCCGTTCGAATGATCTTTTCAGAATGATGTAATGAAAACTACAACACTGAAGGAGCGCAGAAATATTATTTAATAAAAACACAGCGCTGCAAGTCCAGCACCGACAAGCTCACGTGCGCCCAGAGCTCCGTGATTATAACTTTCTAACTGGTGATTTTTTTAAACAGTTTTATGTGTTACTTAAGGTTATAATAGTTTTGAATGTTACATTATATTTTAATTTTATTTTGTTTTCCTTTTTCTACTCCAATTCAGTTTTATTTGTTAGTTTTAATTTGTCCACTCATTGGGTGGAATGGCACATTTTTATTTTTATAGAGTTCCCCTTTATAAAATATGTGAACTAAAATGCTGGAAGAAATGAAACTATTATAACTAGAACTAGAGAGCGCTGAGAGTGAGGCCTCCACCACAGCACAGCTGAAACCAAACCTTCTAAAATTTGCATGTTTTTTTTTTTCAAACACTTAGAGAGTGATTTCAGATTCATAAGAAAGAGAGAAAGAGAGAGAGACATTAGTCTGCACTCTGCATGCTTACCACCCTGTTAAACATGACCCGGGGTCACCCCTTCACTCATCCCTCCCCAGGGGGGTCCTCTCGCTCCCTGTCTCTCTCCTTTCATCCTCCTCTAATCCCTCCATCATTCCCCTGGGGCGTCTCAAGAGGAGAGGAGTGCAAAAGACGCAGCAATTACAGCAGCACTTCCTCATTATCCCACTCCAATACACACACACACACCGCAGTCACAAAAGCGAGTGTGTCTCTGATCCCCTACGGAATGCTGCAGTAAGGGAGGAACGCTCACACACTCTGTGCCATTAAAGCAATTTGCTTGGTTAAAGTAGCGAGACATATGTACACTTATACTCTCCTAGAGCAGCTGAGTGTGTGTCTGTGTGTGTGTGTGTGTGTGTAAAACACATTGAAGTGAAAGGAGTCAGAGATGACTGCAGTGGTTTTGACCACCTAGGTGTTTGTCTCTGCCAAGACAAAGGTAGGACTCACAACAGAGGATGACCTGCTGCCATTTTCAGTCACTCCTTACAGTCTGGCACGATGCCATTGCAGTCGTTGGAGATGCTGTGGTGTTTAGTACAGCCATCCTGGCATTTATGCAGTCCTGCATCGTACAGCCATCTGCCAAAGGTGCTGGCACTATAAAGATGACTCACAGGGAGCATCACTTCTAACTGAATGTCCACAGTCGTGGCTGACAATCAGTCAGATCTCCCTCTATACTTGTAGATACTTTCAGGTAGAAATGCTTTCCTGTTTCTAAAAAATATATACAGAATGGTTATTTGAAATAATGTAGACCAATAGCCAAAAATATCCAGCCTCAGTGGTCAGATCATTGGGGTCAGATCAGGAATCCTCTGTGTTCTCTTCACAGTGAACCCAATAAAACAGGATTTACACACATATCAGCACAGCAATACAGCCATAGCCGCCCTCCCATCAGTGTCATAATAATCATAAACACACACATGCTGCATATACACACCCCACACTGCCCATCATAGAGTTCAAAGCATCCCAGGCTGCTTTTCATAAACACTGTAGGTATGTACAAAGACTGCAGAGGGATTTACAGTAAACAGAGCAATTAAATTCAGAGCTATAGATGTTTCCTATGCGTGCCATGCACAGCCATAAAGCCACAAAGACACAGCGGGTGGGCCGAGGATTATTGCATTTAATGCTGAGTACAGTGTGGGTTAGTTTATGGTACAGAATGAATGATAAATATAGAATAAATGCATTGTGCGTGTGTATAGAATCCAGCCAGTGATAGTTATCACAACCAAATTAGCTCTTAGTTTTAACCCTCTAAGACGAATTATATTTTTCAGAAGGAGTAATCATTTTTGGAAACTTGGGTTTCTTTGTAGATATAGCAAAACTTAGATTTTGACTTTTAATAACAAGCTGAAAATTTGAATTAGGTGTTTTAGAGCAAGAAGGCACCCAAAACTTGCAAGTTAGGAAGTCTTGAGGACCAGAGATGATAGAGAACCACTGCTTCATTTTTATCTAACAAAAGTGGTCTAACAAGCACAAGCCAACAAATATAAAATCACATTTTAAGGTTTGAAATAAGGTTTAAAAAAGAAAAATAAACAGCCACATTTACCTCTTTACATATTTCTGCACATTTACTTATTTTTGTTTATGACCCACTTGTACAACTCATTGTATATAACATGCTAAAGATATGTAAGTAAGAAGGTAGGTAAATAAATAAACACTGTTATGTACAGAAAGGTGTAACCAAAAATTTGGTTTGTTGCCTCAGGGCAAGACTACGACACGTAAGGTTAATTGCATTATTTTTATCTTTTCAACATATTTTCAAAAAAAAAAAAAAAAGAGTATTTAACCCTTAAGTGCTAGCTATAATTACAGTTTAAGTCTCACTTTGCCACTGTAAAACATTACAGTTTCCCAATTGCTAAAACACTAAAATGACATGCATTTTTAAATTAAAACACTGCTCTAAACACTTTCTGCTTCACACATATTTTGCCATTCAAAACAGTATTTTTAAAATATACACTAAACACAATTCGCTGCAGAACACACAACAGTCTAATATAAAGTCCTGTTTCCAAATCAGAACACTGACATTCAAAATGACAGAGCAGGAAGTAATCGGCCAATACGTGTTATCTGACCAAACACCTCAATGATTAACATTTAGCATTTCAATCCGGAATTACACTCTGTAAAAATTCCACAGGTGAGCACCTTTGTACAATAACAGTGAAAGAGCCTTCAGAGAGAGGAAGAGGAGAAAGAGTGAGAGAGGGAGAAAGAGTGAGAGGGGGAGTAAGAATGAGAGGGAGAGAAAGAGTGAGAGGTAGGGAAAGAGCTGGGAGAGGAAGTGTGAGAGGGGGAGTAAGAATAAGAGGTGGAGGAAGAGTGAGAGGGGAAGAAGAGTGAAAGGTAGGGCAAGAGCCGGGAGACAAAGAGTGGGATGAAGAGTGAGAGGCAGGGCCGCTGCTAAGGTTTTGGAGGCCCTAAGCATAACACACACACACACACAAACACAAAAGGTTTACGCAAAATTTTACTATTTATTAAAATCACACATGTAACTGTGAATATTTACAACGTTATAAGTAAGGCCAATAACAGTGAAGAACAGCACAAGAGTACTATTTATAATGTATAAATAATAAATGAAACGATGCATGTCTATTTTAAGCAGTGGACACGTCATTTACACAAGCCAGCCTTAAAGGTTATGAAATTATCGTTTATATTCGTGGTGTATTTATATCAGCCTGTCAAAATCTATAGAGCTGTCTGATCCTGCTGTCATACAGACCATTTGGATAGTGCATTGACGGCATTAGTCAATAGGTAGGCTACTCTGTTTATTATTTTTTTATTAAAGTCACTAACAATCTTCAAACTACACTACTACTATTTGCAAACGTGCCACGTGCCTTGCAATACCCAGATTAGTTTCTAGTTAAGCGTTTAAAGCTACCAAATCAGCAAAGCCAACGTAACTAGCTCAGGCAACACCACTGAACATGAAGTAATCAAAACTATTTAAACCTTTATCATCGAAGTTACTCACCAGAAAGGGATGCATGGGCCTCATCTTTCTGCTTCTTTTTCTTCTTCTCAGCTCCAGACTCAAACCGTCGCTTCATAGTTGAATTACCATTTAGTAGCAACTTCGCGCGGTGAACTTGTCTCCTGCCAAACTCAAGTAGCGTTGCTACTTTAGTTAGGACTAAGGTTGCCAGATAAGTTACGATTTTTCATCCTATTTGTTTATTTTATTTTAAGTTTTTAACTTACACAAATATTGCACTGGACAAGTTTTTGTATAGAATGGCCACATACACTTTAAAAATGGTTAAACATGCGCAAGATTTAGCGCCTCCATGCATTTTTTGATTATTTATTTGACTGGAAAATGTCACATCTGGCAACAACCAACAGAGCAAACCGAGCCGTGCCATTTCAGGCAATAGGGGTGGGGGCTTTATATTATGCACAAAAATAATAACGTGCCGCTTTTAAGTAGTAGAGTAGGTGCCCCATGCAATGTTTAAAGACAAAAAAGATGAGCGTATCATAAATAATTCACATTGGGTTTTAAATTTAATAATGTCATAATTTCAACACATTTCATTCTCAGTCAATTTGGCTCCCTGCAACTGCAAAATGGTTGAGGCCTAACGCTGGCTGCGTTGTCTGCGTATGCAGAGCGGCGGCCCTGGTGAGAGGGGAGGAAGAGTAGGGGAAGAGCTGGGAGACAAAAAGAGTGAGAGGAAGGGGAAGAGCTGGGAGAGGAAGAGTGGAATGAAGAGTTAGAGGGGAGAAGGAGTAATAGAATAAGTGAGGGGGGAGAAAGAGTGAGAGGTAGGGGTAGAGTTGGTAGAGGAAAAGTTAAAAGGGGAAGAGTGAGAGGGGAAAGGAACAGTTTAAAATGGAGAAAAGTGAGAGGGAGAGGTAGGGTTGAGCTGGTGGAGGAAGAGTGGGAGGAACAGGAAGAGTGAGGGGAAGTGAGAGTGAGGGGAAAAGCATTTAGGAGTTTATGACGACAATAAATGTAATCAGAGGAACATTAGTTGATCATTTTATCAACCATGGGCTGAAAATACGAGAGGCTGAACAGAGAGTTCAGCCCAACATCAGCCGTTTTACTGTCGCCTCTGTGATCCGGACAGAGTGTATTTTATATCATAGTGTATCATGTAGTTGAGTGACACCTGTTGGTTAGTCCATCCTCATTGGCTCGCATTCTCAAGTGACATTAAATCAGAATAAAATAACTTGCCGTATACATGCTGTATGTAGTTTTGGTTTTAGTGCTTCATTTTGCAGGATATATGAGGTATTTTGCAGTTTGTTAAATATTTTGATAAAACCAACCTTGTCTAAAAAGTCGTGTTTTAGCAACTGGAAAATAAACTGTAATAAAACCACATTTATTTCCAGCCCTGCAATGTGATTGGAGAGATGTTTTAGAAATGGCAGTATTGCAGAATAATGAAACTCTAGCTGAAGCTTTTTTCAGGTAATACTCCCCCCAAAACACCAGCCAAAACAATGCAATAATATCAGATAAATACTCTGTTTTAATGATCTATACTCGGCTTGCGGCCTTGTGTATGACCACAGAACCAATATCTTACATTATTACACAAACCCTGAGTGGATTATTGCTTAATTGTTGCTGAAATCAGCACTTCTAACTTTCTTTTTTGCCCTTTTTTTTGCTTTCTAGTTATTGTTTTTTAAAATTCTATGTCCATCCTGTGTCTGCTTTTTAAAAGTCGAGAGGTCATGTGAAATATAAAAGAAATTACAGACACTGACAGACATTACAGACACTCTGCACCCCCCCCCCCCCCACACACACACACACACATACACACACACACCTCTTGGACTGTCATTCCAGCTTTATGTCCACTCAGCAAAGCAGCTAAAATCAAGTAAAGACCCTACGAGCGCGGCTCAATGCCTGGACATGTAGCTATTGATCCAGCAATGTGTGTGTGTGTGTGTGTGTGTGCATGTGTGGGTGGGTGGGTTTATATATATAAAGGAATGCTTCAGTTTCTGAATCAGTTTCTCTCATTTTGCTATTTGTAGGTTTATGTTTGAGTAAAATGAACATTGATGTTTTATTCTATAAACTATGGACAACATTTCTTCCAAATTCTAAATAAAAATATTGTAATTTAGAGCATTTATTTGCAGAAAATGAGAAATGGCTGAAATAATAAAAAAGATGCAGAGCTTTTAGACCTTAAATAAGGCAAAGAAAACAAGTTCATATTCATAAAAGGTTCAGAAAAATAATATTCGATGGAATAACTTTAATAACAGTTTTCATGCATCTTGGCATGTTCTCCTCCACCAGTCTTACACACAACTTTTGGATAACTTTATGCCACTCCTGGTGCAAAAATCTACAGGGGGTTGGACAATGAAACTGAAACATCTGTAACTTTAGTGTGGGAGGTTTCATGGCTAAATTGGAGCAGCCTGGTGGCCAATCTTCATGAACTGCACATTGCACCAGTAAGAGCAGAGTTCAATTCAAAGGTTCAGTTAGCAGGGTAAGAGCACAGTTCTGCTCAAAATATTGCAATGCACACAACATAACGGGTCACATACCAGAGTTCAAAAGAGAACAAATTGTTGATGCACGTCTTGCTGGAGCATCTGTGACCAAGACAGCAAGTCTTTGTGATGTATCAAGAGCCACGGTATCCAGTAAAGAAGAGTGAAACAGCTTTCTTCCACAACTCTGAGAAAGACTCACTGCAAGTTATAGCAAACACTTGATTGCAGTTGTTGCTGCTAAGGGTAAAAAAAAGCAGTTCTTAGATTTAGAGAGCAAACACTTTCTCACAGGGCCATGTAGGTTTGTATTTTTTACTTTAACTACGTTACTTTGTTGTCTTTTACTAGGCTTTAAAATGGGAAAACACCTTTTTACACCACTGTATGTATGTTGATTATGAATATATGTAAAGAATTTGTTCACCTATTTACAGTTTATTATAACACTACACAACAACACCTCTCAAGGTGTCACACAAGAGCTGCCTGGTGTTCTGGCCCAGTGATGTAAAACATTTCAGTTTGGTTCACATCTCATCTGAGAATCTTACTCCTGGTCATTTGTCCTGCATCAACACATCAACTTTAAGAACTGACTGTTCACTCACTGCCCACTAGAGACAATGTTTGTTGTCATCCTTTTTGTTGGTTGTATTTATTTATGGGTGATAAATGTAAAAAACTACATTGACAGTATTTATATGTCTGTTTGATTGATTAAATAAAATAAGAAGAAGTAAGACAGGTCTGCACCTTCTGTACAATTCATGGTATATTTAGACCTCATGCTCTGTTTAAAGCCTTTTATACTCACTTTCCTATACCCCTTTACCTCTTTATCTCTCTCTCTCTCTTTCTCTTTCACTCTCTCTCACACACACACACACACACACACAGGTAACTACCTCAGCAGGTAATTACAGATGACTGCAGTGTGGTGAGGGCATGACCTGCTGTAATTGGCTCTCTATTATCTACAGAAGTCTTTTAATATATGACAGTATCCAGTGTACCACAATTTAAACACACACACACACACATACACACATAGGCTGAGACAAAGAGAGAGACAGAGACCGAGAGAACGAACCCCATACACACTAGCAGACATGGCTCATGGAAAGCTTTTGGTCAAATCATTAAACTCGACATTTATGTGACCATAACCCAGTCTAGGCTGACCTTTGGATGAACTCAAACTGGCTACACTTCCCTGTCCTGGCAGTGAGTAACAGCCATTTGACTTCATTAGTTAAATACATACTGGATTAGTCTCTTCAGCAGCTGAGCTCAGCATGAAGCACCCATGGAAAAAGGGTCTTCGATCCTTTTTTTTCCAAACAACATTTTTGTTGTCATTTGTTCTCATGTCTGAAAACACCAGGTGCTCCTCACATTATGTGAAGCGTGGTGGATGAAGTGTAAACGCTATGGGCAGTGTTCTCCTGGGTCCAGGCATTCATGTGGACATCAGAGTTTGACAGGATCCACTGACCTCAACATTGTTATGGACCAGGTACAGTAGACCGCTTCACACTGATGGTGGTCCCAAATGGCAATAATGGTCTGAGGAACATAATGAAAAGTGTGAAATGAGAGTTTCACTGATCTCTAAATTCCCCAGGCCTCAATCCAATCCGGCAGCTTTGGGATTTGCTGGAAATCCCAATCTCGAGTCCAATCAATGGACACTCTACTTCACTACTTACGTCTTCGTACCAGATACCAGACACAAACCAGTACAGAATGCATTTACTGGCTGTGAAAGCTGGTCCTCAAAACTTTATGATCACTTGCCCACAATGACAATGGTCCTCCATATGTTACCCTGCGTAAACACTGACAGCTAATTAATTCTTACAAGATGATGCGATTTTTAGCCAGGATTTGGTGACAAACAGCAAGTGGCACAGAGAAAAAGCAACAAAATTCAAATTTAGTTGATATTTTCTCAGTTTATGCAGATAAATTATGACATATGGTAAGCAACTTGATGCCTGCCAGGGTTAACACAGGGTTACTGAGGGTGCACTGGACCCTACAAGAGCCTGGTGCTATCTGTTCAACGTTACAGCAAATCTTTTAATTCCTGTAAGCTGTGAGATGTGAACTGAGAGCTGCTGCTGATGGACTTGTGATGGACTTGCTCCAACTTTAAATACCTTATTTGACTTAAATAATGTTTCTACTTCAAGCCAGAGGTCTTGACATCACATCAGATTACTACTGGTCAGCCATTCTCACACACTTCCCATTGGTTCTCAACACCACTACTTGTATATTGGGGTTGATTGCCTGGCCTGAGTGTTGTAGGCTATAAGAATCAGTTATTGTTTCTGCGTTGCTGGGTGTGGCTCTATGCTCGCTAAACACTATGGTGCTCCAAGGATTTGGTTAAAATATTAAGTGTTATCCTAATTTACTATAGTGTGTGTAAAGACAACATATTAAGGTTAATTAAAAGTAAAACCTATATGTGTTTATGAATAATAATCAATGTAACAAAGTAAAAAATGATCTTAAAATAGATTGAAATTAAATTAAAACAGATTACTGCCATACAGTGATGCGAGGTTGCCTGTACTTTCCATTGCAACATCCACATGGGTGGATACCACCCAGAGCATCACCCACCCTCCAGCAGCCTCCTCCTCCGCCTCTTCCTACAGAGCATACTAATGCCAGTGTGTCTTAATAATTATTCAAAAACATGTATTAAGCCTTCAGAAAAAAAAGAACTTTAAAGCTTTTTACAGCTATATAAACAGATAATGAAGGTTTTTTTCTCTGTCTGAATAAAGTCAGGATTTTTCTTATGACAGCCACAGCCGTCCTCTGGGATAATACATTACAATAGTATCGCAGTCAGCTGTGACAGGGAACATGAAAAACCGAGGTAATAACACTATTGACACGCTGAAAACGACTGGACATCTGACACTTTCCCTTGTCCTTACATTAATGACCTGTGGATGTCCTCCATTAAGCCTGGCATGTCATGTCATTGACAGGTGAAGCGGTGTTAAGTGTTTTTAAAGGTTAATACAGGGCCCTCAGCATCTCTGGCAACACCCCGCTGTGTCAGATAAGTGTTAAATACCAGCTTGACAAACTGGATCCCTACAGAGACGTGAGATAATTGGTCAAACATGACATTAGGACATTAGACATATTCCCTGAATGGAAATCTGCTCTAAGTATTATGGGAGGTTTCACTGGTGATGGGAACCTAGGAACACTAGGAGTACATTCATCAGGCAGTCTGAATAGATCACATTCTTTATACTGTGAACGCGCACTAGCCTGAGAATTATATAGAAACTCTATAGTATACTCAATCAGTATAGTGCTCTATAGTCTACACATTGAAACAAAACAAAAAGAAAAAAAGATAAAGATTTATTGTTTATTTTAATAACTGCATTTTTATGAACCTTTATATGTTGATTTTTATGAACCTGCAGTGTTTGACAATGCCTATTCAAACTACTATGAATCTACAGCCTGTCAAGCATTATATACAAAGTACTTTAATACTCAATGAAGGTAACCATGGTGGGCAATACTGCACACTGATGGTGATTTAGTATTGGGGAAATGCCCAATATGCAACAAATAATACCAGGAACCTATAGGAAAGATGCATGGGATCTTGCATCATGGGTTCTTGATTCTACGTAATTTAAGTAATTAACATATAGCAACATAACATAGTGTGAGTTAAAAATGTGCAATATTACACAGTAATACAGTAAGTCTAATGAATTTTTTAAAAGAATTGGTCCATTCTGTGTTCAGTGTGTTAAAAGCTCCTCCACATCGCTCCTCAGCCTGTAGTCTGCTGCTAACCACAGCTAGCACAGCTAGAGCAGTATTAGCATTAGCCACATCCCGCACTTAGCACTAGCTCTTTCACCGTTTAGAGGTAAGTATTATCAGCCTGTAGCCTGCTGCTAACCCTGGCTAGCACTGCTGGAGAAGTATAAGCATTTGCTGTTAACCGTGCTAAGCACTTGCTCTTTTACCGTTCAGAGGTGAGTATAATGGCCTGTAATCTTTGTGTTTACCGTGTTAAAACATGCTGGGACAAACCGCTTGCTAACATCACCCTGGCTAAACAGAACACTCAGTGTAGTGCTGTTGGGAGGCATTTGTGGAAATCTTAGTGGAAATCTGGAAATCTAAGCTTACTGTAAATAAACGGAAATGCTTCACTCACCCAAATAAACCGTTGTTAGAAAATAGATGTTGATAGTGTGACTCTTCATTATCACCTTATATATATATATAGCCTTATAAAAATATATTATTTTATAAACATATAGATTTTTTCACACAAAATTACACTTCACTAAAATTACACAAATTAAATAATTAGGATATTATACAATAAATAAGGTTCACTAATGTTATTTGAAAAAGTAGTGATGATACCATATACAGTGTGTGCAGTGCATTTAAATGTAGTAAATTTAATTATGAATCTATAGTTTGTCATTTAGAGTAGTATTATGATGGTAACTCGTGACAGTATCTCCAAACGAGGACGGATGATGTGTAATATATCTGTTTTTCTTTTTCTATCTAGTGCAGAGGTCTATAACTGTTCATCTATAAGGCTTCCATCCTACAGATCACACCTCTATCCTGTCCAACTGATTAAGCACTCGTGGAGGCAGTAATTAGATGGCTCAGTGGGATTGATTAAGCGGTTGAAGCTAAAGCTCTTCAGGAGCAGGGCTGGTGACCCTGATCTAGTACACGGGCGATATAGTTTATTTATTAATGTGCATTTAAGATGGCCACAGGGTGGTGGCGCTGTGAAAGCTTGGTTATTGGTCATATCACCCTCTGAATACATGGGGTAAAAATATAGACCATATTTGTGAGTTTGGTGTAAAAGGGTTAAAAAATAAGCTTTTTAAATTATTGTGAATTCTACTAGCTATTAGTGGTTTGGTTTCACACAGGCAGTGAACAGACCACAGAGCACAGACCACTCGTGCATGGACACAGCGTGATAATCAGTGTAATCATAGCTGTGATAATCAGTGTTATCTGGATAATACATCAGTTTAAACTGCGTCTTCTCAGCAGTTTAGCTCAAATAAAAGGAGTAAAAGAGTATCTGATAGCTGGGTCAGATCGAGACCAGATCACGTTCGCACCACAAGTGAACCGCTCCAGAGTTCGTTTGGGAGCGGACAGAGAACACGTCCTTTTAGTTGGTCTCAGTCTGGTTCGTTTGATCCGCACCTGAGTGCATTACAATTAAACCGTACTACAAACAGAACAGAGTTTGTTTAAATTGGACCAAACAGTGCTGGTGTGAAAACGCCCTAAAATCTCTAGGTGGATAAAACCAGTCACAGCAGTGAGACTGAACAGAGCAGAGAGGAGACTAATGATAATAGTGAACTACTGCACAGTGCACTACATAACACAACTCATCACATACATGTAACCTTAATCACCAGCACCAGTTACTTAACACCTTTCTCAAACACTAAGCTTAACATTTTAGTGTTAGGTTTAGGGTTTAAATTTCAGATTTAGGTTATTATTGATTCATGGTTAAGGTTAAATGTAATGGGTTAGGTTTAGGGTTTAGATTTCAGATTAGGGTTATGGTTGATTCATGGTTAAGATTAGGCTGAGAAGTTAGAGTTAAGGTTTAGATTTCAGATTTTTTTATGGTAAAGTTTAGGGTTTAAATTTTAGATTTGGGTTAAGGTATGGGTTAGTGTTAGGTTTAGGGTTACGATTTCAGATTTAGATTATGGTTGATTGATGGTTGAGGTTAAGGTGAGGTATTAGGGTTTTGATTTCAGATTTGGGTAACAGTAAGGTTTAGGGTAGATTCATGGTTAAGCTTAGGCTAAGGTATTAGGGTTAGGTTTAGGGTTAGGTTCTATACAGAATCATTTTCCTTCAACTAAGGGTTAAGTTGAATTTAATAGACATTCAGTTAAATGTTACTTGAATATTAGTTGAGCATTCATGAGGCATATGTAATGGACCATCCAAATACTATGTTATCATTTGCTTAAATTAAATAAAAAAGAAGATTAAACGCAAATCAATTTTATTAACTACACCATAACATTTACAGTAGTTCCGTTACAGTTGATATAAAAAACAACTAAATCACCTTAACTGTTTTTAAGTCAACATTGCTGCAATAATTGAGGAATTATGTCAAATTATTTCAGTTAATTCAACTTATCCAGACTTACTGTGACACTACAGTAAGATCCAGGTCAGTCATGTTTTACATTGTGCCTAGAAAAAGCCTGGACAGCACGGTGACCCCATGTCAAAACCAAACGCCGTACCTCAGATCACCACCGTCAATAAAAGCCCGGTCTGAGGTTATTGACGTAAACTTGGCTGCTCGAGTATTGACGAATAAAGCAATTTAGCGGGCGAGTGATTGTGGCGTATATGGATCGACAGATGCTGAGCGAAAGCTTTGAAGGCAGCAATGAAGTGACCGGAGGAAAGGCCTTCCTTTCACTCAGCGCGTCTGTTCTTCTCTCAAAAAGAGCATCATCTGCCACTCTACTTGATAACTACAGCGTTCTGCTCTATGATCTTCTAAAGTGTGTTAAAATTAAATAATTCTTGCTTTTTCATGGTCTTAACTATGGAGAGTTTCTTTATTATCCAGTATAAATCTGCAGTGTTTGTAGTTTTTTACAGCCACAAGCACCACAGTTCACTGTTTTACACTGAAGAAGGATAATACACAATTTCTCCCACTCATCCTCATCCTTCTCTCCATCCCTCTCAGCCCCAATCAGAGTCCATTACCCAGATTAGACTCCTGCAGGCCAGACTCTCGGTTCAAACCTCCTGCCTGATCAATTCTGATCAGATCAGGGCTCTCTCTCTCTGTGTGTGTGTGTGTGTGTGTGTGTAGGTTGAGTTTATACATGGATCTCCTTTATAGCGGATACCCTGTAAACCCACAATTAGATTTATTAACTCAGCTGTTTTAAGGTAGGTGAACATATAAGTTTGAATTGACACTTGAATCAACTGAGTTTAGTTTGCGGATATTTTACCGCTCCTTTTCTATTGGCTTTTGGCACAATTTATTTGCATACTGGGTGTTTCCCCCAGTTTCTGATACTCACCATCAGTTCCCCCAGGTTTCCTCAGGTAAAATTCTTTTTTATGATTTTGACAGCTTGGCCTCCATGTTGTAGGTTTTAAGAGCAAGCATCATTTTCTTCACTTTCCACTATGAAATGTGGCCAACTGTCATGGTCAGAACAGAATAGCAGACAAGCGCAGATACTGATAAAAACAATAGATGTTTATTATAAGAATAAACAGATGTATTCAGGGTCGATACAGAAACAAGGGTGATCACCAGTAGACAGAGCAATGAAGACAAAACCATACCATAAACGAGAGACAGTCCAGAGTTCATACACAAGCAATCCAGTATCAGAGATAATCCAAGAGGCGGTGGTGAAAGCACAGTCCAGGTCATACACAAAACAATCCAATATCAAAGGCAGAGGCAAAAATCGGCGTCGGGAAACAAAAGGCAAGGTCATACACAAAGTAAACTGAGACATGAGATAAGTAACGCTTTGTATGAGGATAACCTACAATACGCGGCGATGAAGTCTGTTTGGCGTGCACCTTTATAGTGCCAGTAATTAGTATTCGGGGCTTCCTGGTGGAAGCAGGTGAGGTGTCACGTGATCAGGTGAGTGCGTGATGTCAGCGGGTGGTGCATTCTGGGTAGTGTAGTTGTTAACCTGAGAACCTCCGTTAGAGCTGGGTGTGGAAGGGACAGAGGAGCTAACAGCACCAGACGTGACAGTACCTCCCCCCGAGGGAGTCGAGACGGAGACGGAACGGGGACGACCACGACGACGTCCACCCGACGGGCAGGGAGTACCGGCGGGAGGAGCAGGAGAAACCACAGAGGTGCCAGACAGGCGGGGGATGCGAGACTGGGAACCCCGACGCACCGGAACCGAGGAGGAGAGTGAGCGCTTGGGACGCCCACGGGGTCTAGGAGCAGGTTTACCAGGGTGACGGGCATGAAATTCGGCCAGAAGAGCAGGATCCAGCACATCCCCAGCGGCAACCCAGCAACGCTCCTCAGGGCCGTAACCCTCCCAGTCTATGAGATACTGGAGCACACCGCCACGCCTGCGGGAATCCAGCACCTCTCGAACCGCATAGGTAGACGAAGCCTCCCCCTCCACTGCCGCGGGCGGCACGTCGTCTGGAACACCCTCAGCCAGCGGACCTGGGACAAGAGGCTTGAGCAAGGAAACATGAAATGAGTTATGCACTCTGTACTGAGAAGGCAACTCAATCTTATAAGTAACGTCATTGACTTGTGAAAGAACTTTAAACGGGCCAATATACTTGGGTAGTAGTTTCCTACAGGACCCCTCAAACCTCAAGTCCCGGGTCGACAACCACACACGATCTCCGGGCTGGTATTGGGGGGTGGTACCTCGGTGTCTGTCAGACTGCTCCTTGTATTTGCGCAAGACCTCAGAAACCTGCTGATGTGTTTCCTCCCACACCTGCTCACTCCGCTTCATCCAGTCATCCACGGCGGGTACATCGGAAGACACAGCTGTCCACGGAGCTAACGGAGGCTGGTACCCCAGAACGCACTGAAAGGGTGTAAGACCAGATGTGGAGTTAGTGAGTGAGTTTTGGGCTATTTCCGCCCAAATGAGATACTGAGACCACTCTGTAGGATGTTTGAAACAGTACAATCTAAGAAATTTTCCTAATTCCTGGTTAACTCGTTCACATTGACCATTGCTAGTGGGGTGAAAACCAGAGGTGAGACTAACGTGCACTCCTAAGTGTTCAAAAAAGGATTTCCATACTCTGGAAGTAAATTGAGGACCCCTATCGGAGAGGATGTCCTCCGGAATACCAAAGTGTCTAAAGATGTGTGTGTATATAGCCTGAGCTGTCTGAAGAGCAGTGGGTAGTGCTGGAAAAGGGATAAACTTTACTCCCCTAGAAAATCTGTCAACAACAGTAAGAACAGTGGTGTAACCCTCAGATTCAGGTAGGTCTGTGACAAAGTCTACAGCAATGTGTGACCAGGGTCTGTCTGGGACGGGTAGAGGAACTAGCTTACCGGCTGGAAGGGTTTTGGGTGTTTTGCATTGTGCACAGACAGAACAGGAAGCTACGAATGAGTGTATGTCAGCTCGCATGGTTTCCCACCAATAGCGAGCTGAGATCAGTTGCAGCGTACGTGTAACCCCTGGGTGACCAGAAGTAAGGGCAGAATGTGCCCAGCCAATGAGTCGTTCGCGAAATTGCTCAGGTACAAAAATCTTGTGAGGAGGACAACCCTCCGGAGGTGGTGTGTTAACTGAACCTTGCTGAATAAGATCGTCAAGTTCCCATCTAATGGCAGCTATACGAACTGTGGGTGGTAGAATGCGTTCTGGTTCGGAAGGGTGGCTACCCTCATTTGACGAACTGAAAACCCGGGATAATGCGTCAGCTTTAGTATTACGGTGACCTGGACGAAATGAGATAGAAAAATCAAATCGCGAGAAAAACAAGGACCAACGAGCTTGACGGGGGTTTAGACGTTTAGCAGTGCGTAGATATTCCAAGTTTTTGTGATCCGTAAGTACGGTAAATGGGTGTGCAGCCCCCTCCAGCCAGTGACGCCACTCCTCTAGAGCCAATTTGACAGCCAATAACTCTCTATCCCCTATACCATAGTTGCGCTCAGCAGGTGACATTTTACGAGAGAAGAAGGCTATGGGATGTAGCTTAGGCGGTGAACCGCTGCGTTGGGAAAGAACAGCCCCAACGCCAGTATCAGATGCGTCGACCTCGACTGTAAACGGTAGTTCAGGTTTGGGGTGCATGAGAACTGGAGCTGAAACGAAAGCAGCTTTTAACTTATTAAATGCCTGGTCGGCTTCAGGAGACCATTTAAGGATCTTAGTGGCGTTCTTAGTGAGTGCGGTGAGTGGGGCAGCTATACTGCTGAAGTTACGAATAAAACGCCTATAAAAATTTGCAAATCCCAAAAAACGCTGGAGATCTTTGATGGACAGGGGAGTGGGCCAACTAGTGACGGCGTCTACTTTACAGTCATCCATAAGAACTCCCTGGGAGCTGATAACATAGCCGAGAAATGCGACTCTCTGAAGATGGAACTCGCATTTCTCGGCTTTAGCATAGAGATTGTTCTCCAATAAACGTTGGAGGACCGAACGAACATGCTGCACGTGAGAGTCAAAATCAGACGAATAGATCAGAATGTCGTCTATAAAAAGTGTGACGAACTTGCCAATCATGTCTCTAAAAATGTCATTCATAAATGACTGAAACACGGCGGGGGCGTTAGCGAGACCATAACTCATAACCATGTATTCATAGTGGCCATTAGTAGTAGTGAATGCAGTTTTCCACTCATCCCCCTCCTTAATGCGGATTAAATTGTACGCACTACGCAAATCGAGTTTGGTGAAGTAAGAGGCGTTGCGCAACTGTTCAAGTGCACACGGAATGAGAGGCAGGGGGTACGCAAATTTTTTAGTGATAGCGTTTAAACCTCGGTAATCTATACAGGGCCTCAGTCCACCGTCTTTTTTCTTCACAAAGAAGAAACCCGAACCAACAGGAGATTTTGACGGGCGAATGAAACCCTGAGCTAACGCTTCGGAAACGTAATCTGTCATAGCCTTCTCCTCATCGAGAGTAAGGGGGTAAACTCTAGCTTTGGGTAAGGTGGCACCCTCCACTAGGTCAATGGCACAATCACATGGGCGATGAGGAGGCAACTTAGTAGCATTGTCTTTACTGAAAACCTCAAGCAAATCAGAGTATTCGGGAGGAATAACAGGAGATTCAGAAACATGGGGACTTTCCACAGTAGTGGACTGAATAACTAAACTATCCAGAGCTAAACAATGTTCATGACAGTGAGCAGACCAAACCGTGATATCCCCATCGCGCCAGGAGACAGTGGGATCGTGAGTCTTCAGCCATGGCATGCCCAGGATAACAGGATGTTCGGTGCAGGGAAGCACGAAGAGTGGTAGTTCCTCATAATGGAGAGCGCTGGCTTGAAGAGTGATGGGCAGAGTCTGCAGGGTAACCGGCTTGGAGCGAACAGTCTTTCCATCAACAGCATGGATGGCTAATGGACGTAGAAGTTCTCTGGTGGGTACTCCATGCTCCTTAACTAGGTCCAGACTGATGAAGTTCCCCTCCGACCCGGAATCTACAAGCGCTGGGACAGAGAGCATACCAGTAGGTAACATAATATTTACAGGCAAAGAAAAACATTTAGAGCGAAGGATTGTGTTATGCTTACGTACCACGTTAGCGTGTGGAGAGCACTCCACGCGCTGTCCCAGGGCTGGAGCTTTCACAGGTCGGGTCAGGAGACCACACTCAGCCTTGAAATGCCCGGCCTCCCCACAATAAAGGCATAGGCGAAGCCGGATTCGACGCTGTCGCTCCTCTGGAGTTAGCCGGGTTTTCTGGATATCCATGGGCTCTGGGGCAGGCAGCGCAGCTTTCTCCGGAGTGGGAGCGCGGGTCAGAGACACAGGAGTGTGTTGAGTGCGAGGACTGATCTTGGGTCGGCGCGAGAGAAGTTGATCCAACCGGATCGACAGTGAGATGAGCTGATCCAGGGTCAGTGAATCATCTCTGCAGGCTAATTCCCTCTGTACATCTGGGTTAAGTCCGCATCTAAACACGTTGATCAAAGCAGCGTTATTCCACCCACTACCAGCTGCAAGAGTGCGAAACTCCAGAGCGTAGGAAGCCACCGGCTTCTGACCTTGCTTTAGAGCCAGCAAAAGTTCTCCATTAGATTGTCCATAACGCGAATGATCAAACACTGAGCGGAAAGTAGCTAAAAAGTCAGTGTAACTAGCCCCAGAAAGTTCTTCCCAAATAGCTGTAGCCCACTCGAGTGCCTTACCAGAAAGCCGTGAGATAACAAAACCGATCTTAGCTTTATCGGTTGTAGGCGGTGAATTACTGAAAAACACGGAGCATTGTAAAAGAAAACCGCTGCATTTTTCCGGATCCCCATCAAACAACTCCGGTTTAGAGACAGAAAATCCAGGCACAGAAGAGTTAGCGTTAGGCATACTGGGGGTAGCTAACGGGCTAGGGCTAGGCTCAGTTACGCCTCTGAGGTGAGCTAGCAGCTCAGCTAGTTGTTGCTGCTGCGTGGTTTGCTGGCGGGCTAGCTCCGAAACAGCTTGGGTCACACCAGCGAGCGTTTGCTGGTGCTGACCGAGTAGCCTCCCCTGGTTGGCTAAACCAGATCTAATAGCCTCAGTATCTGCTATCTGATCTTGTACGGCCGCGTATTCTGTCATGGTCAGAACAGAATAGCAGACAAGCGCAGATACTGATAAAAACAATAGATGTTTATTATAAGAATAAACAGATGTATTCAGGGTCGATACAGAAACAAGGGTGATCACCAGTAGACAGAGCAATGAAGACAAAACCATACCATAAACGAGAGACAGTCCAGAGTTCATACACAAGCAATCCAGTATCAGAGATAATCCAAGAGGCGGTGGTGAAAGCACAGTCCAGGTCATACACAAAACAATCCAATATCAAAGGCAGAGGCAAAAATCGGCGTCGGGAAACAAAAGGCAAGGTCATACACAAAGTAAACTGAGACAAGAGATAAGTAACGCTTTGTATGAGGATAACCTACAATACGCGGCGATGAAGTCTGTTTGGCGTGCACCTTTATAGTGCCAGTAATTAGTATTCGGGGCTTCCTGGTGGAAGCAGGTGAGGTGTCACGTGATCAGGTGAGTGCGTGATGTCAGCGGGTGGTGCATTCTGGGTAGTGTAGTTGTTAACCTGAGAACCTCCGTTAGAGCTGGGTGTGGAAGGGACAGATGAGCTAACAGCACCAGACGTGACACCAACGTGAAAACAAACTAATTCATCACTTCCTGGATGCACTAGACATACACACACACACACACACACACACACATATGCACTATACATACACACACACACACATGCACTATACATACACACACACGCACACACAAACACATATGCACTAGACACACACAGACACACACACACACACACACACACACACACACATGCACACACACACAGGAAAATACTGCAGTCAGCTCTTCCATATTTTCATAAAAGTGAAAGAGAGAAAGATGAGACTGTGTGGGCGTGTGTGTGTGTGTGTGTGTGTGCATGTTTTGTGTGTGTGTGTGTGTGTGTGTGTGTGCATGTGTGTGTGTGTGTGTGTGTGCATGTTTTGTGTGTGTGTGTGTGTGTGGTTTTGTGGGTGGGGGAGCAAGTGGCAAAGTGATAAATGTTCGATCAGGAGAAAACTGTTCATACACAGTCCACTTTAGACTGAACACACACACACACACACACACACACATACACACACACACACAGGACCAAATAAACAGAAAACAGATCTAATGGAATCACATCTCTGGAACAGAACAGCCACAACGTTATGGCAGAACAGAGGAAGGAGGCGGAGCTGTCAGCTGATTGGTCAAGAGCTGTGGAGTTAATTTCAGCACCTGAGACAGGTATTCAACTGACAGGTAGCATCCCCCTGTCTCTGTCTCACTCTCTGTCTCGCTCTCTGTCTCACTCTCTGTCTCTCTTCCTCTCTTGGAGTGCAGAGGGCGGGGCTTCTGTGCTGCTGCTTCCATATCAAAACCAATTTACTTTCCATTGATCGCTTTTCAGCCAATTAGATTTCCATTGACAGCTAAAGTGGGGCTTGCTCGCCTGTGACAGCGAGAAGCAGAGAGACGGAGAGAGGGATAGAGAAAGAGAGGCAGAGAGAGTTAGAGAGGAATAGATAGAGAGACAAAGAGAGATAAGGAGAGACAAGCAGAGATGCCAAGAACGAGAGACATAAGGGTTGAAAAAAAGAAAGAGCAAGAAAGTGAGACATGAGAGATATACAGAGGGTAATTGAGAGAGAGAGAGAGAGAGAGAGAGAGAAAGAGAGGGAATCATTTTTCAAATTAGCAAGCACCCAACTGAAACTATGCCCACAGTTGAAAACCCAGATTCTAAGAGTTCTGACACACCCAGAGCTGAACATGAAAAGCTTTCCCCAAACACACTTTTACACAAAATGCTGAGTAAATGTGTGCACGTGTGAACAAATGTTTTAAATTCAGCTCCTTCAGCCACAGACACAGCTTCTCTTCTTTGTAAATTGGTGAGTCATATGAGTTATATAGAGTTCCACACACTCGGATCTAGTGCGAGTTGTGTTAGAAAGCTAGTTAACTACTCTATAAATAAGGTTAAATAACTAGTTAAAATGTTGGGTTATCTTTATGATTTTTATAATCAGTGTTCACAGCAGGAGCTGCTTCAGACTGAATTTACTCTAAATAGGATACGACCAGAAACTGTTTAATACAAAATGGTCAGACATTCTAATACAAAGGACTAAATTGAATAAGATTTTGAAAAATATTTGTAAAAGACGGTGGAGAGAAGAGAATGCAGTAACACTCTGGGAAAAACATGTAAGGCATATTCTGATTTATTTCATTTTCCTTTGACCTTCTTTATTGACAAATAATTCTGTCAATAACATAAATCCTAGCGTTTTATACTAATCTGTTTTATTTACAACCTCAAATCATAAATAGGCTGGAACAGCATAGAAAATGCAAATAAAATAAAAATGCAGTGTTTCTTACACTGGGACAGTATGAACCCAAGATATTTCATGTTATATCAGGTCAACTTTATTTAATTCGTTAATGTACATCCATCCCTAAATTTTAGATTGCTATACATCCAAACAAAGTTGTGACAGGGGACATTTTTAAACAATGCTCACAATTCCAAAAATACTAATAAAAAATGCATATTTCTCCCTCCCTCATTTTCAGCACTGCAGAGACACTGATTAACATGGTGGTGGTAGTATGTTAGTGTGTGTTGTGCTGGTACAAGTTAATCAGATGCAGTGGTTTTTAAACACTGTATTCACTCACTATCCTCTACTCTATAACAAAAAAAGATTGAGAGAGAGGAAGAGAGAGATGAAAGAGAGAGAGAAGAAGATGAAGGAGTTAGAGATGGAGGAATAAAATGAGTAGAGATTAATAGGGAGAGGTAATTTAGAGAGTTTAGATGCAGTTTAATCACATACTGTATAGTAACAATGTGTTACAGTGTATGCCTCTCCTGCTGACACACACCTGTACACATCCCTTTTTCTCTCTTTCTCTCTCTCTCTCTTCTTTTATCCACTCTTCACTCATCCACTCTTCTTTCCCCCGGATGATAAAGAATCCGTGTAGAAGTGCCCTGGCGTCGGATTGTGTGTCCGTCGGTATTTCCGCCGTTGCCTCATCGGTTCTGCAGACTTGGCTGCTTTTCTAAACCAGGTTCTCTCTACCGATCCTGGACCTGCTCAGGGTAGTCTAGGGCAAGGCATTGTGGGTAATGATATCTTGCTGACGCTGGACTCAGGCCAGCCTGGAGGAGCATTAAAGTCCCAGAGATCTCTAATGCAGCCAGAGGAAACCCAAACACACACCAGAGTGCCAGAGCCGAGCCAAAACGCCACACACAGCTGCTCACATTACCACTGTTAGTGCAGGCAAGGTCATCCAGGGAGACGCTAATACCCCCACCCCTCCCAATACACACACACACACACACACTCACCATCCACACACACACACACACACACACAGTCTGTCAGAAGTTTTCAAAACTTGATGTTCAAGCTCGGTTTCCCAAAGCGTCTTTGAGTTAAACACATCTTAGACAGTGGAGAGAGCTTTCAAAACCATTTGAGAATTATCACTGTGATACGCTGATTTAAAGGAACACTACATTAAGTGATCATTTTTGTGTTCATTTGTATATATAGTGCCCACATCTGCACTTTAACCAATTTCTGTATTTTTTACTGTAAAATGGTGCAGTAAATAATTGTTTAATGATGTTCTGTTGTAAAACTGTAGAATAGAATGCATCTAGGTTGCCCTAGATAAAAACAGCTGCCACCTGTATATACACTACAGGTCAAAAGTTTCAGAACACCCCTATTGTTTAGTTTTCCAGTAGCAGTGCTGTATGACCCAGACAAGCTGCTTTTTATTTTATCATCTTATCAATGACTTTATTACTGCAATTCACCTGTCAGACCTCCAATTCTTCTCTTTACTGCTAAAAGTGGGACTTAGTCCAGTGGTAAGTTGGGCTAAATACGTTGTTGCCATGTAGGTCAGCCAGACCTTTTCTTGTACCAGTCTTTTGAAGACTGTACAGTAGTGTATTTTCTCTATAGAGAATACACTGCAAAAAACTAAATCTTAGCAAATGAAAATTTCAAGTGAGATTTTTAAGGCAATAGATCTTATTTTCTTTTCTGATAAGACTTTTTGTCTTATTAAGCATTATAAGTTTTAGATTATTTCACTTATTTTTGCAATAATGATCTTATTCAGCCTAACTTAAAATTATTCTTATTTTACATGATTTGAACTCAAAAATAAGCAAAAAAAGTCATCAATCAAGTTATTCTAATTCTTGTTTCCAAATGTAAGGCAAAAAAATCAGTGTTTTTCGCTTAATATAAGCATATATGTCTAAATTTACTTATATTTTGTCTAGTTTTTACCAATGGATGTTTTTGCAGTGTACTTATTAGTTTATTAGTTACAAATCTAGCTGTGTTTCTTTATCTTTTTCTAGTTATCTAGTTTTCTATTTTTTTTTCTAGTTCTCTCTCGCTTTCTTTCTTTCACACACACACACACACACACTCCCTCACACACACTCATTCAAAAACACTCTCTCTCTCTCTCTCTCTCTCTCACACACACACACACACACACACTTCACTCCTATGCAATTCACTCCACTGTGAGACACCCAGAAGGATATATTTTCTGCTCTTCCAGGCACTTCCCTCAATACCTGAGAGTGTGTGTTCAGTTTCTTACGCTGACCGGGCAACCAGAGAACACACAATAGCACAGCGGGGACCTGAGGTGCCCTATCCATTATTTACAACCACCAATTTCAGGCAGAGTTATCAGACGGAAAGCCGCACAACATCCACATTGAACCCTTCCTTCTCTGCTACACGAGAAGCTTTTAGTACAGATGTTAAGGAAATACTTTTACACTCCCCACACCCCCCTCCACTTTATTAGAAACACCTACATTGTTCACTCACATTTTATTTAAAAACCCTACTTTGTCAACCCCAACTGAGCTCTGGATATATGTATGGATTGTGTATCTTTTGACTTGTAAATTATGATATATTATAGGTCTATATTTTACAGATGATCCGATCAATGCTTTTAAAAACATGTGGAGAGGAATAGATGGTTCAGGATAACAGAGAGGAATAGTTGGGTCATGATACAGGAAAGGAATAGTGATAGGCTACAGGTAGTTCTGGAACAGAGAACATGCATTTGGTGTTTTAAAAGAATGAGTTGATGTTAATTCAGGTTTTCGTGTTGAATGAACTATTTGGTTAATTGTAAGAGGTTGGTTTGTTGCTGTATTTAGAGTTTGTTAGCAGTTGTCTCACTTTTTACTCTCTGGCTGTTTCTGCTGTACTTTTGTTGGTGCTTAAATGTGGTCTGCTCTGCTGTGTTCTGATGTACAAGGCTGAGTTATGGACTCTCAAGAGAGGTATCTGGTTAGTATTTTGATACTTACTGTGATGGACTCTTGAGAGGGGTCATAGCATCCTGCAACAAAGAAGCCTAGAACATAACTGCTTTAATCCTTAACTCCAGAATAAAAAATGAACAGCTGTTGGGATCAGCTAAATTAAAGACATACATGATCTTGCAAATGACTGAGAATCAACTCAACAAATGCACTGGCAGTGATAATTCAGAACATGTTTATATTTAACGATTAACGAGTATGGATGCAGCACATAAAAATATATCAGAAAAGCATTAAATTATTCCAAAATTAGATACAGATACAGCATTTTAGTATTTAAGTACAGTAGTGAAGTACCTCTCCTTTGTTACTATATATCTCTGATCTCAGTCTACTATAAAGAGAAGGCTTCATGAGAGCAAATACAGAGGCTTCATCTAGGCCTGTCACAATAACAAAATTTTCAGGATGATATATTGTCCCAGAAATTATTGCGATAAACGATAATATTGTCATTTTAAAGCGTCACTAAAGAAAATGCTATTTTCCTGCTTCTGGGCTTCCAAAGGAGCTTTAAGACAGTCTGCCACAGTAATACTATACTAGCATAATAATACTATTAGACCATTTTTTATCATTAAAAACAGACATTGGGCTTCCAATATAAAAATATTTTAATCCTAAATAAATAAAACAAATAAAGTGCAACCACCCTGGTACTCTGTGGGTTCTGAAAAAACTGCACTAAATATTAAACAGATCTTTTTTAAAAAAATAAAGTAAAATCAAATAGATGAGTAACATTTACATGAATATTTTTTTTTAACTGTAGATATAACACAAAGTAACTTTCAGATATTTTTTTCTGATCATATAAGCATATGCTGTAAAACACATTAGCTCCAAAACACACGTGTCCATATGATCAAAGACACAGCTGGCTCAGCCATAGCTCTTGCTATAATTGTAGTTTTTAATGTAACTGTCAGACACTCAAATACGTTCGCCAGCAAACACAACTCCACACACTCTCCGCTGTGTGTGTGTGTGTGTGTGGAGGCACAGTCACTGTTGCAGCTCTGCGTGCATTACAATCCTCATTAACCGATAGATGTCGCTGTCTGACAGATCTGACTTTGCCTCAGACAGAGAGCCGGTGAGAGAGCAGCACTAGAAATCTAGCTTTCAAATGTAAACAAACTCGTGCGGAGACCCGATGGCTGTTATCGTACGATAAGTCGATAACTTAATTATTGCGACAGGCCCAGCTTCATCATAAGGTTCAAATTATTAATACAAGACCAGATTAGACTTAGTCCAAAAAACAAGAAAGAAATAAGCCAGATTAGGTCTGAACAGCATTCTTTGGACAGATATAACTAAGATCAGCCTGTACTGGAATGATGGGAAGAAGAACGTATGGAAAAGGCTTGGAACAGCTCAAAACAAAGCTGACCACATTCTCTGTTAAACATGGTGGTGGCATTGTTATGCATGGCTTTCAGTGGTACTAAGATGCTAGTGGGACACAGTCACTGCCTGCAAGTGATTCTCAACTAAGAAAGAAAAAATATTATTTTAATAATGGTCAAATGTATTTGTCCAAAATTTTTTAAACCCCTGGAATGAGGAGGCCGTGAACAAAAATAGTTCTAAGTCATAATAGTCATATTTTTTATTGTTTAAACCCTTAGTTTAAACCTGAAAGTCTACACTTCAATTACATCTAATTTGTTTCCTTTCAAATCCAGTGTGATAACATGCAGAGACCAAATCATAAATGTTGTGTCACTGTCCAAATGTTTTGTGGGTATATAGTTTTGCTATAAATTGCCGGTCTTTGTTAAAATATATATTTTTAGGTGTATTTATAATTATAAGTTACAGGTGTATGTTGCAGTTTAAGCCTCTATGTTGGTACATTAGAAAAGGCAGCCCCACCCTAAACACTGCAGGGACTTGACAAATGTCCCACTTAAACCCAAATACTTAATTTCCGCTTCCGCTGAGTGTGAGAGGTGCTCGTTAATCAGCGTTCACCACCAGCAGACACACACACACACACACTTGCTTTCCATCAGTCAGTTGCCACCGTTCAGTGGAATACAGGCGGAGATACTCCGAGACCCCCTGCTCGGCATTCTGGGAATTATTCAAATCCTTCTGACGCTCAGTGGCAGATGCTGCAGTGGAGACTCCACCCCCTTCTGACAGCGGCAAGCGGTGAGTGATGTTACAAAGAGGGGCGATCAGCGTGTAATGAGGGTAACTTATTACACAGAGTAATAGGGCTGTGTGTGTGTGTGTGTGTGAGTGTGTACAAGTACATTATGTGTGTGTGTTAGAGGTCTCAACAAATGTGAATACATTTCAAAATAAATATATATAATCCTTAGTTTTAAACAGATATGAATACAGACTCCAGTGCCCTATTCTATTGTGCAGCTTTGCTCTGAAGCTTTTCATCAGCTGACAACTTAAAATCTACTCCCCCTCCAGATCCACCGTAAACTCTCACCACTCGTCTGTGTCCAAATATTTAATAGCTCTTCCTCTTCAGTCTGCTCTCCCTGATTCTGATCCTCAGTAAATAAACCAGCAGAAACATATATTTACTAAGAAACATGTCAGCTCAACATTCACTGTTTAAAGCAGAGACCATGTATGAAAATAACCTGTTAAAAGAAAATGCTAAATTTTGAACCGTTGAATCAAGGCAAGCAAACCAATCAATTGCACAGGGCCCCGAGTTGGCCTGGATCCCCCAGACAACAAGTGGTTATGAATTGAATGTACTGTGTAAGCACCCCTTTAAATTCAATGACAGTCAGTGCAAGATAGAACAACTACACGGTTGTCGGCAAAATATGAAACTTAGTGGAGTTATCCATCAAAAAGCCAGAAAAGAAAAGAGAAAGGAAGAAAAAGCAAAATAAACTAGACAGCAGTAAGTGATCAGGCCTACATGTCATGTGTGAATGGTGTATTTTAGCAGCAGGTACACCAGCAACAAAATGTATGGGTAATGTTTATGTCAGTTACCTTCCTGGCAGTCAATGCTAGTAACATTTTTTTCTCGGGGCCCCCAATGCCTTGAAAAGGTCCTGGCTAAATGTAAACCTCAGGGTTTAGCCACGCCCACAACACAACAGCTCGTAGTTTTAGTGCATTTACAGTATGAGTGTGACTGAGAGAGAGCGGGTCATGAGAGAGTTTAATGTGTTGGAGAAAGTGCTGTGTAAACTCATGCAGATGAGTTTATGTGCTTTAATCTGGGATTGTGGGGATTTTCAGTGCTTTGATGTGTTGGGAATGAAGGTAGGGAGATATGTAAGTGAAATGCAGCAAAATGTTGCACTTTATAAAAGTGATGTTTTTTTAAGAAACAGGCCGCTCCTACCGACCCTGCTGTAAGGACACGTATCCAACACAAACTGCTGCAGTTATACGCTGCAAAAATTACATATAGAATCTACTCAATACATCTGAAGCAACAGTGTGCTCTTACTTTATTTAGGTACAATAATTGATCAAAGACAATATCCTAAATCCTACCTTTATCCACTAACTGTGCACTAGCTCTTTTACTGTTCAGAGGTCAGTATATTGGACTGTAGCCTGTCTGTTTACCATGTTAAAACAAGCTGCCTGGGACAAACCGCTAGCTAATATCACCCTGACTTACCAGAACACTCAGGGTTTCTCAGTGTGGTGCTCTCAGGTAGTATTTACTAGCTCTAACCGTGGCTACTGTTCAGCTGCTAATGCTAATTTCTTGGTATGCTACACAAAAGTTACATCTTTCCTATTCGCCACTGACATCCTTTATTTGCACATCCTTTATTTTCATTTTTACACAGTGTATCCAATATTAATATTTGTTTACATGGTAATGAAAATGGTTTCTACTTCATTTGATTATAAACAGAATAGCTGGTCTCAGTCCTGAAACATTCCCTGTCCAGAAAACCGGCATCCATCTACATGACTTGCAATCATACTTAGAGTACTTAGGTCCAGCCGCTGCTTCATTATTAGGATCAATACACTGCAACCCTGTTAGCACTTAGATCCAATCAATGCCGTATCACTGGATTCAGAACCCTGCTGCAATAAAGCATTAGGTCCAATTACTCCTTCTTTATTAGACACTGCTGTAATGAAGTACTAAGTCCAATTAATGCATTATCATAAGGACACAACAATGCAGTATTGTAACTGAGCTATTAGGTCCAACCACCATTCCATGAATTAAGCACATAACCCTACTGTGACCATTAACAAAGTTCCAATTACGATTTTTAAATACTGGATCAAAGCACTGCAGATTAAAAATAATGGGTTCATTAAGAAATTCTGGAATAAAAAAATTAAAACAGGAAATATAATACATACACTATCAGTGAAGTACCACAGTCCTTTAAATAAAGCACTTGGGTCCCATAATTGCATCATAACTGTAATCAGGGTTTGAGGTCCAACCATTGCATCATTACTGGAATTGAGATCCTATAGTACTGGGCTTAGGTCCACTCATTGCTTCATGATCAGCATTTGCGATATTGTAATATAGACTTAATGCAATGATGGAAAGAAGCAATTGGGTCCTGTTTTATTACTGGAACTGAGGCTGTGCAGTACTTTAGGTCCAATCACTGCTTAGCAATGGATAAAGGTTCAGTATGAAGCACTGTAGAAGCTACTATATACTGTAATAGAGAACTTAAGTCTAGAAACTGCTTTATTGAATAGCATGTATGTGGTACACACAGCAGTGTGTGTGTGTGTGTGTGTGGCTTGGAGCATTTTGCACCAGTTTAGCAGCACTTGCCACCTAAGGTATATTACTGGAGCAGTGTTGGGATGCGTGATTGAGGAGATACAGTTTTGAGCTCCACAGAGCATCGAACACAGCTGCTATCTGACCAAGAGGCGAATACAGACACGGCTATCTGGATTCTTTCTCCTATGTTCTGTATCTTTTTCCTCTCTTCAATTTCTTTCACATATATTAACCCCTCCTCCTCACTCATACCCTTTAGCTCTGTTTCCAATCTCTCTCTCTCTCTCTCTCTCTCTCTCTCTCTCTCTCTTTCTGTGTTTAGTTCAGAA
The DNA here is from genome assembly GCF_023375975.1 of Astyanax mexicanus. Classification (NCBI taxonomy): domain Eukaryota; kingdom Metazoa; phylum Chordata; class Actinopteri; order Characiformes; family Acestrorhamphidae; genus Astyanax; species Astyanax mexicanus. The sequence goes on along the minus strand of NC_064410.1, from coordinate 17,334,172 downwards.
ATATGAGTGAATGCTGTAATTAAGTCTCTCATATCTGCTCTGATGCCCATGGGCTTGAGTAATGTTCAAACTGAACACAGCCCCTCCATACTTTTGTTATGAGGATTGTGTGTATATATATGTGTGTGTGTGTATGTGAGTGTGAGTGCAGGCCCGGGAGCCAGACATAATTGAAACAAGTGAGAAAGGGGATGAGAAGTCTGATTTTGGGGGGAATTTGATGAGGGGAGTGAGGGAACACATGATGCTTTTCTGAGGTTAATTATCCTTGCAGCCTCCAACAGTATGTAACTGCTGCTTACACACTTCAGCCCTTACAGAGCATACAACAACAGAACTGTGTATATAAATACAATTTTCTGTTGCAGGATTAGGAATAAAAAAAATACAAATTAACAAAAGATAGATGAATTATGTACAATAATATTATTTTATTTTGCATTCTGTTTATTGTTGATATAAAGTTTAAATAGCTGCCAACTGGCACACACTATGGGTAAGTACACACAATTGCATGTACATGGGTGTATGTGCACGGGGCATGCACCTCTGTGTTAACAATTCACTCTCAAGATAGCAATAAACATCTTACTGATAGCATTTGTCTAGGTTGTCTAGGTGTTTTCCGTTGCCAATTCTAACAATATGCCAGAAATTTACCAGAACACACCTCACTTCCAGACTACCATGTCCATCAGTGTACAGTAGTACAGTAGTGATTCATATGAGAAAGATCTATTACACAATTATAAGAACCTTCACTGTAAAAAGCAACACTGGAAATCCACGTCTTTTACTGCTTATATAAAACCCTCCTGCAACGTTTTCTCTCTAAAAACAGAAGCGTTTAGAAACGTTGCTAGTGGAGCTGCAGTGCTACTGTGTAGAAAGCAGGGTGTTTGGACAACAGAACGGATATTTTAAGGTCTTTAGAGTGAATCTCCAGAGTGGGGTCGAGTTTTAAGTGCCCTCATAATCAGGAGGTCAAGGTGCCAATCCCATTAAGTAGTAAACTGGAGGGGCTAAAAGAAGAAGAAAACAGAGAGAAAGCGAGAGAGAGAGATGAGCAGTGCGGAGGTAGAGAAGCACAAAGCATGAAGTGCAGTGACTGGGATCAGTGCAGGTGTGTGTGTGTGTGTGTGTGTGTGTGTGTGTGTGTGTCTTTAAACAGTGTAATGAGGCAGGCAGAAACTCTACATCGCTCTAATGGGCTTTACGAGGGGCTGCCTGCAGCGTGCGCATGCACACACACACACGTTCAGAGAGAATCCTGCACAGCTTGCTGGGGAACACCTGGGTCAGTGCCTCTCCCTCCACTCTCATTCACTTTTTCTTACACACACACACACACACACATCCATAACTGATGCCAGTCACTGCGCTTTATGCTTTGTGCTTCTCTGCCTCAGCACAGCTCAGTGTTTCTCAGTCCAGCTGCAGACTGAACTCATTCATAATGGTGATGAACTGGCACCCTGTCCAGCGGGTATTCCTGTTTTGTTTTTTGCTTGACGCAAAAAAAAAAAAAATGATATGAAACGAGGTTGGAAGGGTGTCTTGGGTTATCATCTTGCTGCATGATGAAGGATCGTCCAATCAGTTTGATTGTATATTTCTTTAAATTGACAGACAAGATGTTACTGCAGACTTCTGAGTTCACTTTACATCAATGAAGATTAATAAGCCCATCTAAGAATAAGCCATGCAAGCTTAAATCATGACATTACCTTCTGCTTCTGCTTGTTATGCTTGGAATAGTGATTACACTGGTAATCAGTCTATGTAGGCTTGTCTCTGTGCATCTTGAAATGTTCCAGCTTGGCCTTCATTTTGTACTTGCTAATAGTGGTTTGCATATTCTGGTGAGGCCACTGTACTTTTGTCCAATAAGTCTTCTGTGAACAGCAGCTTACAATACCTTCACCTCTGCCCTCTAGAGATTGTTGTTGTTTCTTACCAGCACTTACAATGTTTGTCATCAACTGCTATTGTTTTCTTTGGTCGATCTGTTCAACATTCTGTTACTTTTTTGATTTTTTTTTTTTCAGGACATTCAAAACTTAGACAATCAGGACGGTTTATAGTTTGAAAAATCTTTTGTTGTATGATATACATGTATATTAAAGTGTTTAACTCTCTTTGTGTGTGTGTGTGTGTGTGTGTGTGTGTGTGAAAAGACAAAAAGCTTTTTTTTTCTCTCTGCTGTTAATCTTCTGTAATTGTACGCATGTTTTCTGCCTCTGTGTGAACAAACACATTTATCACTTTCTGAATGTTTCCAATCTGCAATTCAAATACACACCCCTTTAACACAATGCCCTGCAGATACACACACACACACACACACACATTAATCTACAGGATAACAAAGAAATGTAATGTTAGATGTTACTTGGTTAAAACAGCACAGCCAGTTTAAGAAGTAAAGCCGGTACTGTTGTTTAAGATTTTAAAATAGCTTAACTCTAGACCAGCAATGGCAATGTTAATGTTTTATCTCTTATATAAGAACGATCAACCTGAAAAAAATAAAAAAAACAGTATGATTAGACCAAGCTTCATCGTGTTAGTCAAAAGATAAGTAAAAGATAATGCTAGCTGTACTGTGTCTTCTCTTCATTAACCAAAGTGGAGAACCAAAAGAACCAACACACATAAGAATAGACAGCATTGAACATTTTTTTCAAAAGGCAAACTCTGGCGAGTGAGTGGAGGCTAGGCTAAAAGCTAACCAGCTCTTCAGTTTACCACCAGCACACTGTGCTGAGAGGATAGAATGCAGAGACAGTGTTAGGTATTGCTTTGTTTTAGTGGTAAAGATGTGTAGTACATTTATTAAGTGAACTTACCAGCCAGTACAACTCAATAAAATGAGTTCAGAGAACACATAAAGAAAAACATAAGAAAACATGAAAATGGGATTTAAACCAACTTTAAATATATTACATATGTGTCAAGGCTCTTGTATTAGCAAGAGCCTATAACTAATTACTTTAAAAAAGTAATTAGTTATAGTTACTAGTTACTCCTCCAAAAAACTGAGTTACTAACTGAGTTACTTCACTGTCAGTAAAAGTAACTATTGCGTTACTTTTGTTACTCATCCCGTAACAAATTAAATGCCGAACTTGAAGCTGGAAAATGATTCTTCACTGCTCAGTCTGAACTGTCTGGTGTGTCTGTACTCTCTGATTGTGCTGGGCATTGTTGGGGTGGCTTTCCCAGGAAGTCTCCATTACCTTCATCAGCTCTTCTATCATTCAGTATTCCAAATCTACAAGCAGCCACAGATTTCTGGACAATGTTCGTCTTGTCTCATTTTCATCTCTCTCTCTCTTTCTCTCTCTCTCTCTCTCTCTCTCTCTCTCTCTCTTTCTCCCTCTCTCTCTCTCTCTCTCTCTGAAGCAGGTGAATGCTGACACAGGCGGCCCTGCAGAGACACAGCAGGATTTATGGCTCTGTAATGGGAATGTACTGCAGCAAACACACCGTCAGCATTATCACTCCATACACCCCCCCTCTCTCTCTCTCTCTCTCTCTCTCTCTCTCTCTCTCTCTTTTTGTCTCTATCTGCCCACTACCCTTCTCTGCATTCCTGTTTCTCTCCCTTTACTCCTCCTCTCTCTCTTTCTGTATTCCTCTCTACTTATAACTGTATAATACCATGTGATAACAACAACCTCAAAACACTCCCATCACCAACAAACGCCACAGCTTTCTGTACTCTATCATCTAACACCAACACCTCCTATAGTCTTCTGCTGTACTGTGGCCATCAGGCAGTGCATTGGAATGTTCTAAGTGCTCTAAGCTGATTGGATGAGCTCATGTACTGTAAACTGACAATTACTTTAAACACAAATGAATATCATATGTTAATGTAAAATTGCTTATTTCCAAACAGTATTTAAATATATTGAGTTAGCTGAACATTTGAGGCTACGTATACATTTAAACAGAGATCTTTAAGGTGCATCAACATTTAATAACTCAATTTAATCTGTTAACATTGACCAATTCTTTTCTATTTGCATTAAGGTTGTGTCCTGAGTGATGACTATCACCATCAGTGTGTAATGATTATCCCTAGGCTATGATAAACTTGTAGATGTGATATGATTGATTTGCTGCCTGGCCTCTATGTTGTATGCAGTAAGAGTATCATTGTCTCTAGGGATGCATTGATAACGGTTTCTATTATTCACTTTTACCGATACCTACTGAGTATTAAGCATTTAAGATACTTGTGTAATAGAGTAGTTGTTAGTGTAAAGTAGTGCAATACAACAGTTAGTTTGTTCATTTTGAGTTTTGTTGTAAAAGTAACATAATATACATTACATACATTTTTACTTTTCCAAACAATATATATATATATATATATAATATTTGAAAGAAATTGAGAAATTCTGTTTAGATAAAAAGTTTTACTTTTTACTGCTTTCTCTATATTACTGCACAGACAGGCATGTTATTCTTCACATCAATCTGTCTTCAGGTTTTGCTCTTGACCAGCTTGTTATGAATCTTCGTCTCATTCCCTCCACACTTCTGCTGCACATTATTTATGAGGCGTGACTTCATATTGGCTAATATTAACTAAGTGAACATAATTTATAAATAATAGTTATATTAACTTTTTCAGGGCAATCAATTTCCTAAATTCTAAACTAAAATCAACTTAGCAGATTTTAGATTTTCAAGCTGGTTGAAAAGCTGGACAATCAGCTGAAATCAGACTTCAAACTAGGTGGTCAGCTGGTTAATCATCATTTTTATTATCAAGGCTTCACTGTCAGGAGTTGAATTGACTTAAATCATTAAAAGAAAGATTGCCTTAAAATAATGTTTACTGAAAACTTCAGCTATTTTAAATGTATAATAACTAAATTGTAAGTTAATTGTTTTTATTATATTAATTGCTTTACATAAAAATTCTACTTAAAATTTTATGCTTAGTTGAATAAATTAGAATTGTATTTAGATATAGAGATATCTGGCCTCAAATGTTCACCTAACTCAAAATAGGTTAATATTTAGAAACATTTCATTTTACTTAAAACAGATTTCATTTATCTGACTTTAAACAAATTGAGGGTAGACCTGTACTGTAGACCTAGATCATTAGAATTACTTTAATAATTTGAGGTGATTTGCTGTTTCAATAGTTTAAGCAATACGTACTTATACCTAAGTTGTTTAGACATACAACTTTAAGTTACAAATCCTAAATTGCCAGGTGATTTCATTGATGTTTTTGTATCAGTTGTTTTGCACTACAATTCTATTTTCTACAAAAAAAAAAAAAACTGAGGTGCATTTATAAGACAGAGAGAGAAAATGCTCTAGAGTAAACAGTACAGCACACAGCCAAATATCCTGCCGGAAACCTACAGAAAACATTCGGTCAATGGTAACAGAATAAACTTGGTTATTATAAGTAGTTCCACTTAAAGATCTCATTAAATGTATATCTGGTGACAAATATTCGGTTGAGTATTGTTTAAAAACATTCAAATTAACATAAAAATGACTTTTTAAATTCCAAACAGTGTTGTTCAGACTGGCTGACTCGCTTGGTTAGGCTGGTCATAATGTTTTACATATACTTTATATTGCCATATATTTAAAATTTCACATATTACATTTCCGGAAGGGTTAGACCACCAACATAAAATCATAACATAAACACGATGTAAGCTAGAGGTAAAGTAGTTAACAAGCTTTAGCAGGGAACTCAAAGAACCAGAGGAACCACCACAAGTTCAAAGACTACACAAAATATTACCCTGGAGAAAGAGAGGAAAATCCCTCCAGCTAAAGAGAGAAGATATGACAGGAAATTTCCTCACGCTGTCGAACAGCAGCTCAGCATTTCCATCCGCAGGACACACACACACACTTATTCATTCATTTATTCATATAGCTCCCTGTGTGAGTGAGTCACAGCAGCTGACAATTTATGAGTTAAGGAGAAGACCTTCGCTATAGGGTGTGTGTGTGTGTGTGTGTGTGTGTGTGTTAGAGAGAGAGAGAGAGAGAAACACTGAGAGAAAGAATGATGGAATTTGAGTGTGAGCATATGCGACTGCTTAATGGCGGACTGCAGAGCCATCAATCTTACAGAAAACATGCAACATTAACCTGGCCCACAACACACACACACACTGGAAAGAGAGAGAGTGTGTGTGTGTCTCACTGGAAACTCACAGACTAGATCTCTCTCATTTTTAAGATAACTGTTCTTAGGGTCTGTCCAGTCAAATTAAATTAAATATGTTACATTAGCATAAGCCATGCTACCAGATCTATTGACTGCATGTTGCGTTATTGTGGCATGATGGTTTTAAAACCACATTACAAGCTCCTGTCTCTTTACTAGAGCTGCACCTAACAATTTTGAAAACCTTTAAAAATCTCTGGAATATAATCAAGAGGAAGGTGGATCATCACGAGTCAATGAACAAAACTGAACTGCTTGAATTTCTGTGCCAGGAGTGGCATAAGGTCACCCAAAAGCAGTGTGTTAGACTGGTGGAGAACATGCCGAAACACATAAAAGTTGTGATTAAAAATCAGGGTTATTCCACCAAATATAGATTTATGAGCTCTTAAAACATTAGTGTTGTTGTTGTTTCTAAACGATCATGAACGTTGCCTTATTTGAGGTCTGAAAGCTCTGCATTTTTTTCTATATTTTGACCATTTCTCATTTTCTGCAAATAAATGCTCTGAACTACATTTTTTAAATTTACATTATTTGGTTAACACAAAAGTAACGCAATAGTTACTTTTACTGGTAACTATTTACTTTTACAATGGAGTAACTCAGTTAGTAACTTTTTTGAGAAGTAACTAGGAACTATAGCTAATTACTTTTTCAAAGTAACGTGCCCAACACTGGTAGTAGACAAGAAAAGTGTTTGGCCTTTTAAAAATTCAATCCAGGTTGTTTGGAAAGAGTTGGAGGGCAGAGTAAAGGAAAAGTTAACAAGAGCTCAGCACCTCTAGAACTCCTTTAAAACTCCTTTAAGACAGTTGGAGACCAATTCCGGGTTCTACCTCCTGAGAGAATCAGCCAAGAGCAAAGTTGGCATCAAAGCAAAAGGAGCTTGTTTAATGAATCTAAAGTATAAAACATGATTTGGCTTGTTTAACACTGTTTTGTTTACTTCATAACAAATCCTTGTTTTGACGTCTTCAGTATTAATCTACAATGCAGAAAACAATAAAACAATAATGAAAAAAAGTAAATGAGAAGGAGTGTGTCCCAATTTTAGACTGTGACTTTTGTATTGTATACAGTGGCAAGAAATACATTTATCAGAACATGTGACAAATATAATGTGACTAAAACAATAACACAAAAATATGATTTGCAGGTCATCATTGAACACATTCATTTGTTTTTTGAAGCTATTTTCGCTCATTGTCCTGTTGCATCACCCAGCTTCTACCGAGTTTCATCTGATGTACAGACACTCTCACATTATCCTGTAGAATTTTGTATACACTTGGAAATAAATCTGTTTCTTAATAATTACAAGGTGGCCAGATCCTAATGCAGTACCGTAAGCTGGTTCTGTGCTGGGATTAGAGCTGAAGTCCTTAACACCACTGGCGGAGAGGAGTTCACCATTATGATAGCAAACACATACTGACGCCCTAAATCAAGCTGAATGGTTGATGGCTCACCACTAAAATAGGGCCCTGAGTGTGCTGAAGACCACCTAATGGGGAACAGCACAGCAGTAAAAAAATCATCATAGCTCTCAACAACACACACAAGCACACACAATATATACATGTGACTTGCCTGGCCAGATGGGAGTCTCCATGTAAAGCTGGATGCTCCGGTGTAGAGGAACTCGCTGCTTCCACACACTCGCGCACACATACACACTCTGCTCACAGACCTGTAAAACACACAAACACACACATTTAAAACTTTAAACTATAATCAAAGCAGTCAGTCTATCCTGAGAGTCTGATGAGTGGCAGAACGTTTTGGATAAAAGTTCTCAAGTAAAGTAGGTTTTTTTGACACTACTTTACTAGAGACAACCTTGCAACCCTCTGGAATACCACAGCAACCACAGAGAATAGCACACAGAACAGTGTAAGCCCTTATCAACTACTGGGTGTGGTATAACTAATGAGCAGCACCTTACCAACCGTCATCATAGCAACCACAACCGACAATAGTACAACATTGTGATTGTTGCACCTATATCAAAGGACATTGATATTGTGATTGTTGTACCTTTGTTGTACCATTGTTGTACAATTGTTAAAGGACATTGTGATTGTGATTGTTTACCATTGTCACAGGAGATTGTGGCTTTTGTACCATTGTTGTACTATTGTCAAAGGACATTGTGATTGTTGTATCCTTGTCAAAAGACAATTGTACAACAATCACAGAGCAACACAACAGCAACCATTTATGCAAAAAAAACATCAATTACCACCAAGCCTAGCACATGAACACCATGACAACCTTATATCACCATAACAACACCTGCTGTTGAAGCAGATTGCATTTTGCATTTCATCCGCTATGTAAGGTTTAAACGTGTGTCGACAGGTTTACAGCCCCTCTATATAATCCTATGGGTACATAACTGTGTGTGTGTGTGTCCACTTCTGCTGAGCTATAATATGCAAAAGCGTTGGCCTGGACCCAAAATATTGCATCTGTGTGTGTGTGTGTGTGTGTGTGGTCTAAAGGGCTTGGCTTCCCCATAATCCCATACACCTGTGTGTGTGTGTCTGTGGGGGTCTGCTGAGCCATGTTTACGAGTGTTTGGCTATTTGGCACACACCCAGGCTCAAGTCTGTTTGTGTGTGTGTGTGTGTGTGTGTGTGTGTGTGTATTGATTACCTCCCCGTGGACAGTCGCCCCCACCCCCCGGCCCTAATGATGCGTGCACTGGGAGCACGGAGGATCACGGCCAAAACAATTTGTCATTTATCAAAAGTAATTAAAAACTACTGCTTCTCTCTGCTTGATTGGGAGCCGACTAATTGCTGATGGAATTAAGGAGCGCAAAGAAAACCCACAGATATCAAGAACCGCACTGCCGAACACTGTTCTAACAGTTCAGCTTCCAGCGCTCCTCCTAAACACACGTTCCAGTAGCAGAGACGTGTGTGGTGGAGGAAGTTTGGCTTCTTTTGTAATATCTTGGAGCTAATGTAGGTAACAAGCTATGAAAGCTTAGGTACATCAATTAGCATGATGCTAACTGCATGTCCCAACCATCAGTAATCACTAATAGACTTGTGGCCTGTGTGGTTTTTAACACTGCGTGACTCACTGGTATCTAGTTATTCACATTGTTAAAATCACAGTGCAAATATTATCCTAATAATAACCACAATACACAATAAACTCACCTCCCCACAGCGTATGCTGTCTCAGAAGATCTGTCTTTTGATTTTGCTTCACTCCCAGCATGCTTTGTGGCCACTGTTATTCTTTGTTTGGGGTTATTATGGGGTGTTATATTGTTTGTTGGTGAGAGATTTTTCAGTTTTAGTGAGAGTATAAAGTTAAAATACGTGAACTACTGTAGAACCTGCAGGGGTCTGTACTGCTTGTAGCTATACACACACACACACACACACACACACACACACACAGTTGCCTACTGCCACACACTTGCATAAGACTTGTTTCCTTCCAGACTCCAAAACTCTTAATTAGTTAAAGAGACACACCACATACACCCCTGTTCATATAGAGTGCTGTGAAAAAGTATTTTCCCCTTAATGATTTCTTTTTTTTTTACTTTTTTGTCTTTTTTGATGATCAAACAAACTTTAATATCAGGCAAATATAACCTGAATAAATATAAAAAAACACTTGTTAAATTATGATTTTATTTATTAAAGGAGGAAAAACTATCCAAACCAATCTAGCCCTGTGTGAAAAAGTGTTTGCCCCCTAAAACTAATAACTTGGTTGTGTCACTCTTGGCAGCAACAACTGCAATCAAGGTTTCCAGATTACTGGTCTTTCAATGAGTCTTTCACATCTCTGTGGAGGAATATTTGGCTCCACTTTTCTTTACAGGATTGTTTTAATTCAGACACATTAGAGATTTTTTGAGCATAAACCGCCAGTTTAAGATCATTCCACAGCATCTCAATCAGACTTTGACAAGTTTAGCCGTTCAGAGGTGAACTAGTTTGTGTGCTTTGGGTCATTGTCCTGCTGCAGAATCCAAGTACACCTGAGCTTGAGGTCACAAACTGATGGCTGGACAATCTCCTTCAGGATTCTTCAGATTGGGGCATTATGTGTTGCTTTTTGAGATCTTTTATCTGCTTCATGTTGTCAGAAAGGTTCTATTTAAGTGATTTCTTGAATCTACAGGTCTGGCAGTAATCAGGCCTGGTTGTGGTTAGTAGTGAAATTAAATTCAGCTTTCCAAAAAGTGTAAATATCACAGTTAATGTAAACACTTTTTCACAAAGGGCTAGATTAAAATCATCATTTAAAGGGTGTGTTTTATATTTACTCAGGTTATATTTGCCTGATATTAAAGCTAGTTTGATGATCTGAAAAATGTAAGTAATGCAAAAATGCAAAAACAAAAGAAAGGGGGCAAATACTTTTTCATGCCACTGTATACACACACACGAACACACACACACACATACATAAATGTACAGTGGCTTGCAAACGTATTTGTACACAAGTTCCAAGTTAAATGTATTTTGTTGAGATTTAAAGTGATAGACAAACACAAAGCAGTGCATAACCGTGAAGTGGAATAAAAACTATGCATGTTTTTCAAAATTTAAATCAAATAAAAATTGGAAAAGTGTGATGTGCAGATGGATGGAGCCACAAGTGTGTGTGTGTGTGTGTGCATGTGTGTGCATGTTTGTGTGTGTCCTAAAGGGACTCTCTCTCTTCCTGAGATATCCCTCATTCACAGCCTTTAATCCCTAATGTTCTTATTAATCATGCCCTTCATTATTTTAATAGCTGTCATTTTTCTCCCCCAAACCGCTGATTTACGAGCGGTAAGTCAAGCCTCAGCTCCGGTGAGGGAGATTTATCGCAATGTTTGCTCCAGGTAGCCTCCAACCAGCTCTCATTACACAACCCAGCATAGCCATTAACACACACTATGGGTCTAAAATACTCGGACGTGTGTGTGTGTGTGTTTACATTTTCTAAGTGGAGTGTTCACTTATCAAAAGCATATAAGCTTTTAATATCATTTACATCATCTTAACTGATAGATGAGTGTTCAGTCTGATGCTCCACTGAACACTTATGCATCAGTTTTGTCCAACGGTCTTAAATTGAAAACACTACCAAGAGGCGCCCAAAGAAGAATCATATGTTGTTACTATTTATCTATATTTACAACATGTCTGTCCATCCATCTACACACACTCAAGAATAACACACCTCAGAGTGCTGTAAAACTTGTGATGCAGTTACATCAGAGACTATATTTGGGTAGTGTGTCTCTTAGTGAGAGATCGTTTACTGGTAGACATGCCTCTACAACACACTCAAATACATTTTGCCCAGTTGACAGACATTGAGAGAGGACACAGCATTGACTGGGAGAAGCAGAATGGTAGAAATGCACAGCATCCATCCCTTCCATCCGTCTGCCACCATCACCTTTGTTTATAGTGGTGCTGTGCAAGGTTATAATAGTTTTGAATTTTCCATTATAGTTTTGTTTTTCACCTTTTCTCCCCTAATTCAGTTAGTTTTTATAATTTAATTATTTTTAGAGTGGGTTTTTATTAGTTTTTCATTTTTATCAGTGCTTAGTTTTAGTTCGTTTTTATTCATTCTAGTATTAGTTTTAAGTTTTTTCATACTTTGGGTTAAAGTGTTGTAATAAAACTCAACAAAAGAAACCATAAAAAAAATATTCAGTTACTGTGAAACAACCAACTGTTCACAAAAAACTGTAACAGTCCACAAGCCAGCAGCCTTAAGTGCAAAATATATGTAATACTGCTGCTTAAAATAGAGACACATCAGAAAGCTCAATCTGAGAAACACATAAACAAACTCAGAAACTCAATAAACTCTAGAGCATTCACTCATTTTCACCTAAATTAATCAACTCAGAAATACAGTAAGAAAATGTACACCCAGCACTAGATACAGATACAGCTTTTTACCATATCAGTGCAGAACTAACTATACTGTACCTCACATATATAACATCAGAAAGCCAACCCAGCTGTCTGAAATGCAGCTCTTTTACAGTGTGTGTGAGAGAGAGAGAGATTTATCAGTTCATCCTCCTGTGCAGGGTGTTCTGGTTTATGAGCTGCTCACAGGTAAAGTTACTCACATCAGCTTCTCAGATGGACTTATATCTGTGTGGAGTTTATTCCACATACTGTATTTCCTGTTTTACTACAGAACACGTGCTTTTATCTCCCTCGCGCTCATATTCTAATCCCACACAGAATTCAGCAGTTTCCTCAGTGTTTTCTGTTGTTATTTTTTAAACAAAAAGTACCATCACGGACCGCGAGGTGCCGCACGCTGCCGCAGCTGTAAAACTGCTTAAGTAGAAATATACGTCTATAAATGAATGAATAAATATGAAAACTTATAATTTCAGTTTGTTTTAGTTAGTTTTATAAACACTCAATACAGATCTGGCTAGTTTCTGTTTTTTTCTTTTAATTACCGTTTCTGTTATTTTCAGTTAGCAAAAATGTTTTTCACTTTCAGTTTTTGTAATTTTGTTCGTTTTCACTAGCGATAATAACCTTGGTGCTGTGAACAAAAAACTCTATTGCTATAGACTCGAACCCTGTCATCTTTAGAAACATATCCAGGTTCTGTTTGAAATCCACTGACCGTTGGTTTTGAGTAGGGAGGCCTCATGATGAACACTCAATTCTGCTTTTTCTGTGATTGCCCCAACTGCTAGAATGATGATATATGGATCCACCACAGTCAGCCACCCCTAGTAGTGTCACGAGTGTCACGAGTCAACAGCTCAGTGATAGGTGCAGGACATCCTGCAGACACATGTCGCCTTTCTTCACACTGTAAAAGAGCTGTATTTCAGACAGCTGGTTTGACATTCTGATATTCTATATATGTGAGGTACAGTATAGTTAGTTCTGCACTGATATGGTAAAAAGATGTATGTTGTCAAAATGAATGAATCCTCTAGAGTTTATTGAGTTTTTGAGTTGAGTTTATGTGTTTTTCAGATTGAGCTCTCTAATGTGATTGGTGTTTCATGTTCATGTGTGTTCTATTGGCTGCTTAAGATTTTATTTTGTTATGTTTTATTACTTAACACCTTTTTGAATCCTGAATTTCACAAATACCCCAAAGTATTAAAAAAACCTCTAAAACTAATAGTAGAACTATAAAAAGCTAAGCACTAATAAGAATGAAAAGCAAATAAAAACTAAGAAACCCACTCTAAAAACGAATTTAAACTAACTGAATTGGAGGAGAACAAGTGAAAACAAAATCAAATTAAACTATAATTTTACGAATTAAAATGAAAAACTATTATAACCTATAAACTATTTGTAGCAGGAATGCTCACCCACACAAAGCAAGGGCTTCGTAGGAATGTTCCCTCAGATTAAAACATTTCTTTGCCAGATGGGTTGCCAGATCTATTGCCAAATAAGCATTTATAGGACCAGTTAAAATGGGAGCTATGACAACCGACAGTCATGCAGGATCTACAGGCCCAGCTGCTATATCTGTGAGTAAATGTGCTGCAGAATGTCATTAGTAATTTGTCCCCAAACTGTATTATTTTTCCTTCTTTCACTCTAATATAGTAATCATTTACCTATACTATCATTTAAATATCACATTCCAGCAAATAATAATTGTGTTATTTATTTTTATTAATGATTTTATGATTAGTGTGTTCTGGTGTTTTTGTACAGTGCTCTCCTGAGTGTGTGTAAATGCCACAGGGCTCCAGCTGACCCATCTCTTACCTTATCATAAGCATTCATTTTAATAACTTTCTTTTATTTCTTCTCAGTTATATTGTTTAAGCTGCAGGTTTATTAACATCAGGACCCCATAAAAATATGGATATGTCTCCACAAATACACATAAACACAAACGCGTGTGTACAGAAACATATGCAGCTCTAACTAACGTGCGCAGATTGACACGTACAGCCAGAGTCTGCACGTCCCAAAGGCTGCAGCTACGCCCCAGAGGCTTTAACACACGATTGAGGTGTTGTTGCATCAGGTCAACCACGGCCTGTGACTCAGTTACCCACAGGACCGTCTGCATCAGCCACAACAACATTCAACAAGACTTCTGCTCTAAAAATACAGCTCCATTTCACTGCTGTCCAAACCACTTCTCCAACATCAACACCTTCATTCAAACAGTCTTCTCACATTCACTGATAAAATATTTAGAATCACACTGCTAAATCACACTACTGGTTCAAAACCACCCTCCAATATTCAGAATATTTCTTTAAAACTTCAGAATCACTGTTAAAATTATCAGAATCACTGTTAAAATAGTTTAAACTTCAGAATCACTGTTAAAATGATCAGAATCACTGTTAAAATAGTTTAAAGTTTAGAATCTCTGTTAAAATGATCAGAATCACTGTTCAAAAGTTTAAAACAGTTTTCAAACAGTTTAAAGTTCAGAATCACTGATGAGATGATTTAAATCTCTATCCAAAGGTAAAAATCACTGTTTAGACTTAGTAAAAATGTTAGAGTCACTGTTTAAAATGTAAAATCATTGATTAAATTTCCAATATCCTTATCCACAATTAATTATTGTTTCTATATTAAGTCACTGTTTAAAAGTTCAGAATCACTGTTTATAATTTTAAAGTCACTGTTTAAAAGTTCAGAATCACTGTTTATAATTTTAAAGTCACTGTTTAAAAGTTCAGAATCACTGTTTATAATTTTAAAGTCACTGTTTAAAAGTTCAGAATCACTGTTTATAATTTTAAAGTCACTGTTTAAAAGTTCAGAATCACTGTTTATAATTTTAAAGTCACTGTTTAAAATTTTAGAATCACTGTTTATAATTTTAAAGTCACTGTTTAAAAGTTCAGAATCACTGTTTCTAATTTTAAAGTCACTGTTTAAAAGTTCAGAATCACTGTTTATAATTTTAAAGTCACTGTTTAAAAGTTCAGAATCACTGTTTATAATTTTAAAGTCACTGTTTAAAAGTTCAGAATCACTGTTTATAATTTTAAAGTCACTGTTTAAAAGTTCAGAATCACTGTTTATAATTTTAAAGTCACTGTTTAAAATTTTAGAATCACTGTTTATAATTTTAAAGTCACTGTTTAAAAGTTCAGAATCACTGTTTATAATTTTAAAGTCACTGTTTAAAAGTTTAGAATCGCTGTTTATAATTTTAAAGTCACTGTTTAAAAGTTTAGAATCACTGTTTCTAATTTTAAAGTCACTGTTTAAAAGTTCAGAATCACTGTTTCTAATTTTAAAGTCACTGTTTAAAAGTTTAGAATCACTGTTTCTAATTTTAAAGTCACTGTTTAAAAGTTCAGAATCACTGTTTCTAATTTTAAAGTCACTGTTTAAAATTTTAGAATCACTGTTTCTAATTTTAAAGTCACTGTTTAAAATTTTAGAATCACTGTTTCTAATTTTAAAGTCACTGTTTAAAAGTTCAGAATCACTGTTTCTAATTTTAAAGTCACTGTTTAAAAGTTCAGAATCACTGTTTCTAATTTTAAAGTCACTGTTTAAAAGTTCAGAATCACTGTTTTTTATGTTTGTTGTTTGCTAAAATCACATTTGCAAACAAATAAGTAGAATGTTTCTATGTATTTATAGGTATATGTTTGAGTAAAATGAATGTTTTACTTTATAAACTACAGACAACATTTCTCCCAAATTCCAAATAAAAATATTGTTATTTAAAGCATTTATTTGCAGAAAATGAGAAATAGCTGAAAAAAGAGGCAGATCTTTCAGACCTCAAATAATGCAAAGAAAACAAGTTCATATTCATAAAGTTCATAATGTTTTAAGAGTTCAGAAATCAGTATTTGAATCTGCCTTCTCCTTATATAATATTGCGACACCCTGAAATTATAATTGGGGTGACTGAGATGGATGTAATGTCATAAACATCCCAAATGTTTAATGTATGTGACTGTTATATAAAAATTCGGAACATGTTTAAGGAGAAAATATTAATATTAATGTATATAAAATTGAATGTGATGTTTTAAACATGTTTGTTTATGTATTACTTTTACACTGTTTCTTTTTTAAAAGGAAGATTTGCAGAAATTCAGACTTTCTCAGGTTCTCAAGTGTTTGATCTCAAACTACTATTTTACTGTCACACACAACCTATTAAACACACACACACACACACACACACACACACTTAAAGCATCTCCTCCAGCGGTGAGAACTCTCTCTCTCTTGCTGTAAGTGATTAAAAATACATGCTGGCATAAATCATGGTGTGACAACAAGCTCTTTCAAATTCTTCTTGAACTTAAGAGATGTTCCAGACTACTGACTTCAAAAGGCCAAATTAAAAATTTAAACTATTATCTAAGACTTCCTTAATGTTATCTGAGGTTAGCTTCTTTATATAACGTGCCTGCCTTCTCATTATATAATATTGCTACACCCTGAAATTATAATTGGGGTGAATGAGATGGATGTAATGTCATGAACATCCCAAAGTTTAGCTATGTGTTTAAAACTTACTGCTAATAAAAGATGAACAAACATTTGGAAAAACACATTTCAGAGCCTGTTCACTCTGGAATAGAGGTAGTGTGCATGGTGCAGTTTTTTTCAAAGCTCAGTGCTCTGAAACATTACAGATGAGTTTGATAAAGAAATCACAGTTAATTAAGGCACAATAAAGACTGCACAACTGATATGATGACAAGATTACTATCTGTGAATTTCTTTTTTGCATTACAGACATCAGGAAGTAGAAGCTCAAGGTTTTAGGATGAGCTGAGGACTTTAAGATCAGCCTTGGAGGAGCTTAGTGGCAAAATCTTGTAGATCTATGAAGATGACCTAATAAATACTGATAATAAAAATGCACATATTTACAACAAATAGCTACAGTGTATCACAAAAGTGAGTACATCTCTCACATTTCTGCAGATATTAAGTATATCTTTCCATGGGACAACACTGACAAAATCACACTGTGACACAATGAAAGGTAGTCTGTGTGCAGCTTATATAAAAGTGTAGGTTTATTTTCTCCGCACAATAACTCAATACACAACCATTAATGTCTAAACCACCAACACCCCTAAATATCTAAGTTAAGCACTGCTTGTCAGTTCCAACATGGCACCTCATAGCAAATAACTCTCTGAGGATCTTTAAAGATGAATTGTTGTGCTACATGAAGATGGCCAAAGCTACAAGAAGATTTCCAACACCCTGAAACTTGAGCTGCAGGACAGTGGCCAAAATCATCCAGCGTTTTAAAAGAGAAGAGTCCACTCAGAACAGACCTTGCATTGGCGTGTGCACGTGCTCAGTGTCACGTCTAAATGCTGTCTTTGAAAGATAGGCACAGGAGTGCTGTCAGCATTGCTGCAGAGATTGAAGAGGTGGGGAGTCAGCCTGTCAGTGCTCGGACCATTCGCCTCACACTACATCAAATTGGTCTGCATGGCCGTCACCCCAGAAAGGAGCCTCTTCTGAAGTCTGTACACAAGAAAGTCCACAGACATTTTGCTGAAGACATTTTAACAAAGGACATGGGTTACTGGAATGATGTCCTATGGTCTGATGTGGCCAAGATTCATTTGTTTGGTTTAGACTCACAAGCCTGTCTCCAGACCTAAACCTAACAGAACATCTTTGGGGTTATAAAAGAGCCTTGCTGTTGGAACTTCACTAGCAGAACTGAAGACCTATATGTGGTGCTGCTATACTCCTGAATGAATAAAACCTATGTGGATGTATAAAGGCTTTTTAAAATTAATTTAAAAGCCGTTTGACCAGTGGTAGGATAGTCCCCCCTTCAATGTGAGTCTTGGTCCTCCCAAGGTTTCTTCCTCCTCCTGCAGCTCTGAGGGAGTTTTTCCTTGCCTCCGCGCTCACTGGGGGTTCTGTAGTCTGTATTTTCTATGTTTAATGTTTTGCCTGATTCTTTGTCCTGTGATCATGTTTCTGTAAAGCTGCTTTGTGCCAACACCAGTTGTAAAAAGCGCTATACAAATACATTTAATTTGATTTGATATGCTGATAGAGGAATTAACCAATTACATTCCTATTTTCAGAGGGTAGGAAAAGTTACATCTGATAAAATACTGCTTGCAGATATCTAGAGGGTCTAGATGGGTACCGTAAGCAGGTTTTAGTAGAAAACAAATCAAGAATAAAACAGATAAGCCTAGTTTAGCCAGACCAGCACTGGCTCCACAGAAGTGTCGCAATATAAAACGTTCAGTATTCTGAACACAGACTTACATTGAGAATGACAGAATCTGACAGAGTAACCACTGACCACAGATAAAAACTTAAAAAAAAAAAACAATATGAAGAGTTCACATGCAAAACAGATGAAAGTATGTTAAAAATGTATGTCATACATCAGCTTTAAATACAGAAATGTTAGCAATACAATAGCTATATTAGATGATGCTAATAGCTACAATATGTATCAATATTGGGCAGGTCTGATAGCTGATGTATTAACATTACAGTAGCTATGTGTAGCCAGTGTGCTAAAGCCATGCTAGGCATGCTAATCTTCTGGTAGCAATGTTAATGACATCAATAGCCAGCATGCTAAAGCTGTGGTAGCGATGTACAACATGGCTGGTAGTCTGTGTGCTAAAGCTGGAGTAAACATATGGGATATGACTGTTTGTTATACAACAAACGTGTCAATCAACCAGTAAGTAAAACTGTGACAATTTTCAAATCAAGGTTTGAATTCACCTGGTATGGCCAAAAGATGTTAAAGCCACTAGCTTTGTGCTAATATAGTACTGGAATCATACAAAAGGTCCAGCAGAAATTAGCATCATGGTACAGGTGTTTTTTTCTCTGTTTTTATTAAGGTATATATGTGTGTTCTGAACTTCAGGACTAGTAGTAGACATGCTGTAACAGATGTGCTTCTTTACTGCTTTTGTTTGCAGTTAAAGTTGAACACCTAAGGCTGGTTCATACGTCTGCGTCCAGTCAATGTGTTGCGTGCTCAGTAGGGGGTATTAAACACCCAAATCAAGAACAGAACAATAAGGGTTGTTTTTTTGCTGTAATGTAAGATCACTAATAGGTAAAATTGATTTCTCCCATCTGGACGTCTCATCATTTGTTTGCCATTTTTAAAATCATGATTTAGCCCCACATTGGGTTTTTACTGTTTAAGATCACTGATTGGTAAAATCTCATGCAGACAGTTAAATGTTTTAGTCATTATGTGATTTGTATGGACTTAATCTCCATGTTGGCTTTATTTCAGTCAAAGTATTATGGCTCATATGACGGTACAGGTCCTCATATCTGAGCTTTTCAAAGTTCACGCTGAAGTTAGGCAGATTTGCAGAGTGTTTCCTGTAGTTTTAATGTCCCTCACCTTTTTATTAACACACTCCTTCCTTCCCAAAGACAAGGCTTGCAAAAATATGCCATTTTAGACCAGATTATGAAACCTGTTTAGCATTACTGGCTTCAGGCTGTCCTAAAATTAGGACTTTTACTGCGGTATGCAAGTAAGTGTGAACTTGTGGAATATCTACTGCACCAGGGCCCGGTTGCATCAGCTGTGTATAAGTTCAAGTGTAGACTAGCTGTAACGCAAGGGATTGCACCACAATAACTAATATGTACATAGAAGCTAGCAGCTACTAAATGTTTACACCTTTCCAGCAGCAGGTGTATGTTACAGGTACCCCCAAAGCAGGGGTAAAATATAACTAAACAAATGGCAAACAAATGATGTGATGTCTGGATGACAGGAATCACTTTCACCATGGCGTGTTGAGATACAGATTATATATAAATAGAATTATTCATGAAAACAAAACTATTCTAGGTTATATTTCTATAATAAAAATAACTATCAGACTATAACACATATAATCTAATGTATTATCTACCAAGGCATAATGTTAAGTGTGTAATCCTGTCTGTCTCCCTGCTACTGACTCTAGCGGATCACGTGGCGCATCGGTGTTCCAGCTCACTGCCTGCTCACTGTGGTCTGCCGTTTGGTTATTGACCCTGCCTGTCCCTGACTATTCTTATATGCATGACCCCTTGTTTAATAAATTATATGTTCGATATCTGCGATTGTTTGTCCCGTGTTGGCTCCCATGACAAGTGTGTCCTAAATTTCATGAAGTCATCAAATCAAAGTCATATCAAACGTTCTCAGGCATTATAGTAACAGTAGACTTTATTGCGAAATCAGACAAGGGTAAAACATAATGCAAATGAGAACGTGGGAGGACCAGAGAGTCCAAAAGCAGGTAGTCTAAACAGGATCAGACAAACAGTGCAAATGTGGATTGAGGTCATTAACAGCTGGGCAAAACCAGATGGCACTCTGAACAATTTAAACAAAGATTCAGTACTGGATTGGGATTAAAATATCTGACACCTGATCTGAGACATTCCTACATGACATATACAGTTCAATATATCTGGGGCAGCATTCTGCTGAGGGACAATTCAGGTAAATATTTAGGTATTAAGAAATTCTTCAAAACCTGGAAAGTGCTGCACTAATCAGCTACAGGTTAATTATAACCAGGATACAAATTATACAGAGGAGGAAAAAACGCCAGCAGACGCATGTAGCTTCTCTACCAATAACAAACCATGCAGAGTATACCCATCTCTATCTCTCTCTCTCTGTATCTCTCCCTCTTTTTATCTCTGTATCTCTCTCTCTGTATCACTCTCTCTTTTTATCTCTCTCCCTGTATCTCTCTCTCTCTCTCTCTCCCTGTATCTCTCTCTCTCTCTCTCTCTCCCTGTATCTCTCTCTCTCCCTCTCTCTCCCTGTATATCTCTTTCTCTGTATCTCTCACTCTGTATCTCTCTCACACTATCTCTCTCTGTTGCTCTCTCACTCTCTCTCTGTATCTCTCCCTCTTTTTATCTCTGTATCTCTCTCTCTGCATCTCTCTCTCTCTGTATCACTCTCTCTTTTTATCTCTCTCCCTGTATCTCTCCCCCTCTCTCTCTCTCACACTATCTCTCTCTGTTGCTCTCTCACTCTCTCTCTGTATCTCTCTCTATCTGTGTCTCTCGCTCTCATTCATTTGCTCTAAATGTTTCTTTGTTTTGTTTATTTCTCTCTGTCACTCCTGCATTGCTGTGAGCTGTGTGTGTGTGTGTGTGTGTGTGTGTTAGTGGCATTTTGAGAAAGTGCTTCATCGATGGGAATCATATTAAGATGATAAAGAACAGATTTAGAGTTCAGACCACATCGATTCAGCTGAGACACACACACCCCCTCTACAGACATGTTAATGAATCAAACACTGCAGAGTGTGTGTGTGTGTGTGTGTGTGTGTGTGTGTGTGCTCATATACACAGAAACACAGGGGGAGGGGGAGGGGAACCGAGAATAGTGAAAAGAGAAAGGAGAGAAAGAAAATGAAAAACAAAAGGAGAGGAATAAAGAATGAAAACAATATGAAAAGATAGAGAGAACCAAAAAATAAGGAGAAGAATCAGCTAAAGACAGACATTAAGGGAAATTCTAAATATTTTGGATATATTATTTATGTGCAAAACTAAACCAAATGTTTTTTTACTGTTTTTAGCTTAGGCATAGTGCAGTAAAAAAATACATATTCAAGTTGAAATGTAGTGGAATTAATTCATGGAATGTAGTCGAGTTAAAGTTACTTTTTAAAGAAAAGACTCCTTATGTGTACTACTGAAAGAGAGAGAGAGAGAGAGAGAGGAGCAGAAAAAAATAGCAAAATAAAGATAAGGACAAAGAGCGAGAGGAAAAGAAAGATTAGGAGAACAGGAGAGAGTGAAAGAACTAAAGATAAAATAGAGAGAGAGAATGCAATAATGGCAGGGAGAGAAAAACAAAGAAATTAGAAAGAGACAATGACACAACAAGTGAAATTAGAGTGAAATGAAGAGAACAAGAGATAGTACGAGAGATAGAGAGAGATAGTACGAGAGATAGATAGAGAGAGAGAGAGAGAGAGAGAGAGAGATGAAGTCGTGGTAAACAGGGTGTAATTAAGTGGAAAGGGTGGATGAGAGCTTTTCGTCTTCATTAGGATCAGACAGTAGGAAAGTACAGCGTAATTGGGAGTTCCACTTTAACACCACGAACAGAAGTCATTATCAGCCAGACGCCTGGTTCACTGCCTCTGAATAACACACACACACACCATCACACACACACACCATCACACACACACCATCACACAGGATAATGTACAATACAGGCGATATCTTTCACAACGTTACTCATAATTTCTAATTGAGTAGATATAACTCATATTTCAGATTATGAGAATACCATAAGACACACCCACCACAACCCCACCACAACCCCAACCCAACCCTAACCCAAACCCAACTCAACCCAACCCAACCAAAACCTCAACCCAACCCCACTACAACCCAAACCCCAACCCAACCCCAACCCAACCCAAACTCCAACCCAAACCCAACACAACCCAAACCCCAACCCAAACCAAACCCCAACCCAACCCTAACCCAACCCTAACCCAACCCAACCCTAACCCAACCCAACCCCAAACCAACCCAACCCTAACCCAACCACAACCCAACCCCAACCCAACCCTAACCCAACCACAACCCAACCCAAACCCCAACCCCAACCCCAACCCCAACCCAACCCAACCCCAACCCAAACCCCAACCCAACCCTAACCCAACCCCAACCCAACCCTAACCCAAACCCCAACCCCAACCCAACCCTAACCCAAACCCCAACCCCAACCCCAACCCAACCCCAACCCAACCTCAACCTCAACCCAACCCCAACCCAAACCTCAACAAAACAAAATCGACCTTACAAATAAATGAAGTAAACTTTAATGCTGTAGAACATGGTGGCGGAATGCAGGGTTGTTTGTTAACATCCTCTTGTCGTTTCATGCATCAGTAACAGTAAAACTGCAACCACACATTAAAAATAATGACTTTTCAATAGTCATCCACTGTAGTGACCACCATGTGTGAAAGGGTTAAAAATGCTGGATGATGGGAATGTCCAAACCTGTATAAGTTGTGAGGTGTTATCGTGTGACTGAGGTTAAATACTGGCCAGTGTGCTTAAGGCTAAGCACTGCAGATTAATGGAGTTGGAGTTATAGCAGGTTATATTGGAGGACTGATATGGGTGCAGATGGATAGATGGATGTAATAGAAGGGTAATATTACCACACACAAGGCGCAGTGCAGTTGGAGGTAATGATGGGGACTGGAGGAGTCTGGGTAAAATTGTCTATGTGAACAGACAAGCTTTCTCTGGGAGAAATCATATTCAGATTCAATGCAGGAGACTCCGCCCACATATCCCACAGGTCAGTGCGGTGTTCTTTAGCTTCCATAAGCAAACCTATGGCAAAAGTTACAGGATAAGCTACTAGTTCAGTTCGGCATGTCAGTGCCAGTGCATTGTTTTACAGACGTCAACAACATTCTGCTTACCAACCAGCTGTCCACGTGTGTGTGCTTGTTCAGCTCAGTTTAAAACACTGCAGCTCCGCACACTTTTATTCTGTAACAGCACTAATTTAATCAACTTTGTTCATTTTCCTTCTTTTAAATATTTTAATCATGTCTGAATCATGTTTTATTCAGGCTTTATTGTTTATTCTTATTTCCATTTATTCTTTTACATGTTTTTAAATTTGACTTCTATTTGTATGTTTTAATTTGTAAAGCATTTGAATAACCATTGTGTATGAAAGGTGCTATATAAATAAACTTGCCTTGCTTTGAATCAAAGACGATACTAGCCACACACACATACACACACCTTCAGAATGGCCAGAATAATGCACCCGCTCCAGAAAGGAGTGTGGGTTAGAGGGGGGTATAAAGCCCCCAGTATTGAACTGTAGAGCAGTGGATCTGGAATAATGGAGCTCCATACAAAATTTGTCAGGTGCAGGAGCAGAGAGAGGATGCGGAGGCGGGCACAAGTGCGAGTTAAATTTATTAACATACAAGAATAAACAAACAAGCAACAAGAAACTGAAACAAAAGAAACACGGAGACCAAAGAAAACACAGGGAACACGAAACCTGACTGACGTAAAGAACGCACAACCACAGACAGAGGAAAACACGTACAGGGGGACTATCAATACAAACGGACAAAGACGGAAAGCAGGAAACACCTGGGAACAGGGGGCGGAGCTACAAAACAGGTAAGCAACAGGGTAGGAGACAAAGGATAAACAAAAGGCACGTGCAGAGAAGAAATAAACAGGGACATAACAGATGAGAACGTGACACTCTAATTATCAAATTCTTACAGCAATGCTCCAACATCTTGTATAAAGTCTTGTCTGGACAGTAGAGACAGTTAATCCAACAAAAACAGAATACAATCTTTATAATATCTTTGATTTTAGAAGAAACAATGATTGAGCTTGAGTCCCAATACTTTTGTTCACATGGTGTAACCAGGCCCAAACATGGTGAGAACCATGATTACCACCAACTACTGCCAGAAAAGCACTGCCGATCATGTTTAGGATGGCTCAAATATTAAAAATGTCTTCTACAGCTCAGCAGCTTACCTACATAGTTCAATCCGGATCAGAATAATCCAACAAGGACCACAGGATCCTCCAACTAGAGAAACAGTCAAACATCACCCAGAACTGGGCA
This sequence comes from Astyanax mexicanus, assembly GCF_023375975.1. Lineage (NCBI taxonomy): Eukaryota > Metazoa > Chordata > Actinopteri > Characiformes > Acestrorhamphidae > Astyanax > Astyanax mexicanus. Next base: position 17,309,313 of record NC_064410.1, on the reverse strand, counting down.
ACCAGGTTATGAAAAGCTTAATAAATACTGCACAACTAGAGTTCCAGATTCAAAACAGGACCAAAACAGACCAACCTTAGCTGACTGCAGCCCTGAACAGCCCAACCAGAACAGTTCAAGAGACCCAAAACACATATAACACATTCTGCTATCACATTTAAACACATTATGAAGAAGGTAAAGCTGTGCTGGTAGCATCACAGCCTATAAAGTGTTCTATATTCTATAAATAAAAGATCCAGCCACACTGACTTACAAGACATCCAGCTAAGATAAACAACTTCATAAAAAAGTTTTCTTTTTTTATGGCGACGAGCTCACAAACCGGGCGTCGTAATACAGTCTCTACCATTTCAGGCTGATAGAAAAAGCTAAAGCCATTACGGACCCATTAGACACGTGATAACCACTGCGTTTAGCAGACAGTGGCTCTTTTTTCGGCCCTCAATCCATAGCACTATTAAATGTCATGACTGTCCAGGTTAACGGTTTAATTCTAAATGACATTATCCCAATCATATTTCACAGCTTTGCAGCTCAGTAGAATAATGTCAGACATTTATCAATATGGGCTTTCGTTTAGAGCTCCATTTGTGGCCGGGTTTAAATCAGCCTCTGCTCTGACATATTTACCCTCCAAGAGACACTGATGAAGCAGTAAAAGCACATTACCGCATTACCACTTAGAGTGAATGGAACCAGTGGACCAGAGGTATTGCTGAGAGAAATACACAGACAGAGCATCAGTGAGTGAATGTGAGAGCAGTACAGAGGTAGAGATGGTACAATAGGCAATATATCTGTAAACAAAAAAAAAACAACCAGCCTGCACCACCCACTGCATCCTTATGCACTGAGAGTGAGACGCTGTTGTGGGCTTTGTGTTTATACTGCAGTGTTTTTGCGGTTAACCAGGGTCAGAACTCACCAGGTGAACCAGATCAGGAAGATCCCAATATAGAGGATATCTGTAGATTGAAGTGTAGGTTAAGTTTAGGTTTAGGTAGTGGTGTAGATGGGGTTTGGGTTTAGGTGGAGATTAATGTGTAGGCCTAAAGTGGTAAATCCTTTTTTTAGACTGAGGTGTAGGTTGAGTTTGGGTTTAAGTTGAGGTGGAGGTTAAGTTTAGATTAAAGTGTAGGTTGTGTTTAGGCTGCGGTTGAGGTGTAGGATAAGATTCAATTTATATTTAATTGTAGGGTAGGTTTAGGTTAAAACTAAGGTGTAGGCTGAGTTTGTGTTTAGGCTAAGATTGAGCTGAAGGTTAAGGTGTAGGTAAAGTTTAGATTTCAATATTTGTTAAGTTCAGGTTTTGATTGAGGTGTAGATTAGTTTTGGGGTTAGTTTTTAGGGTTTAGGCTAAGGTTAAGGTGTAGGTTGAGTTAGGGTTTAGGCTAAGTTTAAGGTGTATGTTGAGTTAGGGTTTAGGCTAAGATTAAGTTGTAGGTTGAGTTAGGGTTTAGGCTAAGATTAAGTTGTAGGTTGAGTTAGGGTTTAGGCTAAGTTTAAGATGTAGGTTGAGTTAGGGTTTAGGCTAAGGTTAAGTTGTAGGTTGAGTTAGGGTTTATGCTAAGTTTAAGATGTAGGTTGAGTTAAGGTTTATGTTAAGGTTAGGGTGTATGTTAAGTTAGGGTTTAGGCTAAGGTTAAGGTGTAGGTTGAGGTAGGGTTTAGGCTAAGGTTAATGTGTAGGTTAAGACAGGGTATAGGCTAAGGTTAAGTTGTAGGTTGAGTTAGGTTTTAGGCTAAGGTTATGGTGTAGGTTGAGTTAGGGTTTAGTTTAAGGTTAAGGTGTAGGTTGAGTTAGGGTTTAGGCTAAGATTAAGGTGTAGGTTGAGTTAGGGTTTAGGCTAAGGTTAATGTGTAGGTTAAGACAGGGTTTAGGCTAAGTTTAAGGTGTAGGTTGAGTTAGGTTTTAGGCTAAGGTTACGGTGTAGGTTGAGTTAGAGTTTAGGTTAAGGTTAAGGTGTAGGTTGAGTTAGGGTTTATGCTAAGTTTAAGATGTAGGTTGAGTTAAGGTTTATGTTAAGGTTAGGGTGTATGTTAAGTTAGGGTTTAGGCTAAGGTTAATGTGTAGGTTGAGGTAGGGTTTAGGCTAAGGTTAATGTGTAGGTTAAGACAGGGTATAGGCTAAGGTTAAGTTGTAGGTTGAGTTAGGTTTTAGGCTAAGGTTATGGTGTAGGTTGAGTTAGGGTTTAGGTTAAGGTTAAGGAGTAGGTTGAGTTAGGGTTTAGGCTAAGATTAAGGTGTAGGTTGAGTTAGGGTTTAGGCTAAGGTTAATGTGTAGGTTAAGACAGGGTTTAGGCTAAGTTTAAGGTGTAGGTTGAGTTAGGTTTTAGGCTAAGGTTACGGTGTAGGTTGAGTTAGGGTTTAGGTTAAGGTGTAGGTTGAGTTAGGGTTTAGGCTAAGATTAAGGTGTAGGTTAAGATAGATTTGTAGGTTTAGGTGTAGGTGTAGGTTGAGTTAGGGTTTAGGCTAAGGTTAAGGTGTAGGGTGAGTTAGGGTTTAGGCTAAGGTTAAGGTGTAGGTTGAGTTAGGGTTTAGGCTAAGGTTAAGATGTAGGTTGAGTTAGGTTTTAGGCTAAGGTTACAGTGTAGGTTGAGTTAGGGTTTAGGCTAAGGTTAAGATGTAGGTTGAGTTAGGGTTTAGGCTAAGGTTACAGTGTAGGTTGAGTTAGGGTTTAGGTTAAGGTTAAGGTGTAGGTTGAGTTAGGTTTTAGGCTAAGGTTACAGTGTAGGTTGAGTTAGGGTTAAGGTTAAGGTGTAGGTTGAGTTAGGGTTAAGGTTAAGGTGTAGGTTTAGTTAGGGTTTAGGTTAAGGTATAGGTTGAGTTAGGTTTTAGGCTAAGGTTACGGTGCAGGTTGAGTTAGGGTTTAGGCTAAGGTTACGGTGTAGGTTGAGTTAGGGTTTAGGTTAAGGTTAAGGTGTAGGTTGAGTTAGGGTTTAGGCTAAGATTAAGGTGTAGGTTAAGATAGATTTGTAGGTTTAGGTGTAGGTGTAGGTTGAGTTAGGGTTTAGGCTAAGGTTAAGATGTAGGTTGAGTTAGGGTTTAGGCTAAGATTAAGGTGTAGGTTGAGTTAGGGTTTAGGCTAAGATTAAGGTGTAGGTTGAGTTAGGGTTTAGGCTAAGGTTAAGGTGTAGGTTAAGATAGATTTGTAGGTTTAGGTGTAGGTGTAGGTTGAGTTAGGGTTTAGGCTAAGGTTAAGATGTAGGTTGAGTTAGGGTTTAGGCTAAGATTAAGGTGTAGGTTGAGTTAGGGTTTAGGCTAAGATTAAGGTGTAGGTTGAGTTAGGGTTTAGGCTAAGGTTAAGGTGTAGGTTGAGTTAGGGTTTAGGTTAAGGTGTAGGTTGAGTTAGGGTTTAGGCTAAGATTAAGGTGTAGGTTAAGATAGATTTGTAGGTTTAGGTGTAGGTGTAGGTTGAGTTAGGGTTTAGGCTAAGGTTAAGGTGTAGGGTGAGTTAGGGTTTAGGCTAAGGTTAAGATGTAGGTTGAGTTAGGGTTTAGGCTAAGATTAAGGTGTAGGTTGAGTTAGGGTTTAGGCTAAGGTTACAGTGTAGGTTGAGTTAGGGTTTAGGTTAAGGTTAAGGTGTAGGTTGAGTTAGGTTTTAGGCTAAGGTTACAGTGTAGGTTGAGTTAGGGTTAAGGTTAAGGTGTAGGTTGAGTTAGGGTTAAGGTTCAGGTGTAGGTTTAGTTAGGGTTTAGGTTAAGGTTAAGGTATAGGTTGAGTTAGGGTTTAGGCTAAGGTTAATGTGTAGGTTAAGACAGGGTTTAGGCTAAGTTTAAGGTGTAGGTTGAGTTAGGTTTTAGGCTAAGGTTACGGTGTAGGTTGAGTTAGGGTTTAGGTTAAGGTGTAGGTTGAGTTAGGGTTTAGGCTAAGATTAAGTTGTAGGTTAAGATAGATTTGTAGGTTTAGGTGTAGGTGTAGGTTGAGTTAGGGTTTAGGCTAAGGTTAAGGTGTAGGGTGAGTTAGGGTTTAGGCTAAGGTTAAGGTGTAGGTTGAGTTAGGGTTTAGGCTAAGGTTACAGTGTAGGTTGAGTTAGGGTTTAGGTTAAGGTTAAGGTGTAGGTTGAGTTAGGTTTTAGGCTAAGGTTACAGTGTAGGTTGAGTTAGGGTTAAGGTTACGGTGTAGGTTGAGTTAGGGTTTAGGCTAAGGTTAAGGTGTAGGTTGAGTTAGGGTTTAGGCTAAGATTAAGGTGTAGGTTGGGTTAGGTTTTAGGCTAAGGTTACAGTGTAGGTTGAGTTAGGGTTTAGGCTAAGGTTAAGATGTAGGTTGAGTTAGGTTTTAGGCTAAGGTTACGGTGTAGGTTGAGTTAGGGTTTAGGTTAAGGTGTAGGTTGAGTTAGGGTTTAGGCTAAGATTAAGTTGTAGGTTAAGATAGATTTGTAGGTTTAGGTGTAGGTGTAGGTTGAGTTAGGGTTTAGGCTAAGGTTAAGGTGTAGGGTGAGTTAGGGTTTAGGCTAAGGTTAAGGTGTAGGTTGAGTTAGGGTTTAGGCTAAGGTTAAGATGTAGGTTGAGTTAGGGTTTAGGCTAAGATTAAGGTGTAGGTTGAGTTAGGTTTTAGGCTAAGGTTACAGTGTAGGTTGAGTTAGGGTTTAGGCTAAGGTTAAGATGTAGGTTGAGTTAGGGTTTAGGCTAAGGTTACAGTGTAGGTTGAGTTAGGGTTTAGGTTAAGGTTAAGGTGTAGGTTGAGTTAGGTTTTAGGCTAAGGTTACAGTGTAGGTTGAGTTAGGGTTAAGGTTACGGTGTAGGTTGAGTTAGGGTTTAGGCTAAGGTTAAGGTGTAGGTTGAGTTAGGGTTTAGGCTAAGATTAAGGTGTAGGTTGAGTTAGGTTTTAGGCTAAGGTTACAGTGTAGGTTGAGTTAGGGTTTAGGCTAAGGTTAAGATGTAGGTTGAGTTAGGGTTTAGGCTAAGGTTACAGTGTAGGTTGAGTTAGGGTTTAGGTTAAGGTTAAGGTGTAGGTTGAGTTAGGTTTTAGGCTAAGGTTACAGTGTAGGTTGAGTTAGGGTTAAGGTTACGGTGTAGGTTGAGTTAGGGTTTAGGTTAAGGTTAAGGTGTAGGTTGAGTTAGGGTTAAGGTTACGGTGTAGGTTGAGTTAGGGTTTAGGCTAAGGTTAAGGTGTAGGTTGAGTTAGGGTTTAGGCTAAGATTAAGGTGTAGGTTGAGTTAGGTTTTAGGCTAAGGTTACAGTGTAGGTTGAGTTAGGTTTTAGGCTAAGGTTACAGTGTAGGTTGAGTTAGGGTTTAGGCTAAGGTTAAGATGTAGGTTGAGTTAGGGTTTAGGCTAAGGTTACAGTGTAGGTTGAGTTAGGGTTTAGGTTAAGGTGTAGGTTGAGTTAGGTTTTAGGCTAAGGTTACAGTGTAGGTTGAGTTAGGGTTAAGGTTACGGTGTAGGTTGAGTTAGGGTTTAGGCTAAGGTTAAGGTGTAGGTTGAGTTAGGGTTTAGGCTAAGATTAAGGTGTAGGTTGAGTTAGGTTTTAGGCTAAGGTTACAGTGTAGGTTGAGTTAGGGTTTAGGCTAAGGTTAAGATGTAGGTTGAGTTAGGGTTTAGGCTAAGGTTACAGTGTAGGTTGAGTTAGGGTTTAGGTTAAGGTTAAGGTGTAGGTTGAGTTAGGTTTTAGGCTAAGGTTACAGTGTATGTTGAGTTAGGGTTAAGGTTACGGTGTAGGTTGAGTTAGGGTTTAGGTTAAGGTTAAGGTGTAGGTTGAGTTAGGGTTTAGGCTAAGATTAAGGTGTAGGTTAAGATAGATTTGTAGGTTTAGGTGTAGGTGTAGGTTGAGTTAGGGTTTAGGCTAAGGTTAAGATGTAGGTTGAGTTAGGGTTTAGGCTAAGATTAAGGTGTAGGTTGAGTTAGGGTTTAGGCTAAGATTAAGGTGTAGGTTGAGTTAGGGTTTAGGCTAAGGTTAAGGTGTAGGTTAAGATAGATTTGTAGGTTTAGGTGTAGGTGTAGGTTGAGTTAGGGTTTAGGCTAAGGTTAAGATGTAGGTTGAGTTAGGGTTTAGGCTAAGATTAAGGTTTAGGTTGAGTTAGGGTTTAGGCTAAGATTAAGGTGTAGGTTGAGTTAGGGTTTAGGCTAAGGTTAAGGTGTAGGTTGAGTTAGGGTTTAGGCTAAGGTTACGGTGTAGGTTGAGTTAGGGTTTAGGTTAAGGTGTAGGTTGAGTTAGGGTTTAGGCTAAGATTAAGGTGTAGGTTAAGATAGATTTGTAGGTTTAGGTGTAGGTGTAGGTTGAGTTAGGGTTTAGGCTAAGGTTAAGGTGTAGGGTGAGTTAGGGTTTAGGCTAAGGTTAAGATGTAGGTTGAGTTAGGGTTTAGGCTAAGATTAAGGTGTAGGTTGAGTTAGGGTTTAGGCTAAGATTAAGGTGTAGGTTGAGTTAGGGTTTAGGCTAAGGTTAAGGTGTAGGTTGAGTTAGGGTTTAGGCTAAGGTTAAGATGTAGGTTGAGTTAGGGTTTAGGCTAAGATTTAGGTGTAGGTTGAGTTAGGTTTTAGGCTAAGGTTACAGTGTAGGTTGAGTTAGGGTTTAGGCTAAGGTTAAGATGTAGGTTGAGTTAGGGTTTAGGCTAAGGTTACAGTGTAGGTTGAGTTAGGGTTTAGGCTAAGATTTAGGTGTAGGTTGAGTTAGGTTTTAGGCTAAGGTTACAGTGTAGGTTGAGTTAGGGTTTAGGCTAAGGTTAAGATGTAGGTTGAGTTAGGGTTTAGGCTAAGGTTACAGTGTAGGTTGAGTTAGGGTTTAGGTTAAGGTTAAGGTGTAGGTTGAGTTAGGTTTTAGGCTAAGGTTACGGTGTAGGTTGAGTTAGGGTTTAGGTTAAGGTTAAGGTGTAGGTTGAGTTAGGGTTTAGGCTAAGATTAAGGTGTAGGTTAAGATAGATTTGTAGGTTTAGGTGTAGGTGTAGGTTGAGTTAGGGTTTAGGCTAAGGTTAAGATGTAGGTTGAGTTAGGGTTTAGGCTAAGATTAAGGTGTAGGTTGAGTTAGGGTTTAGGCTAAGATTAAGGTGTAGGTTGAGTTAGGGTTTAGGCTAAGGTTAAGGTGTAGGTTGAGTTAGGGTTTAGGCTAAGGTTAAGATGTAGGTTGAGTTAGGGTTTAGGCTAAGATTAAGGTGTAGGTTGAGTTAGGGTTTAGGCTAAGATTAAGGTGTAGGTTGAGTTAGGGTTTAGGCTAAGATTAAGGTGTAGGTTGAGTTAGGGTTTAGGCTAAGGTTAATGTGTAGGTTGAGTTAGGGTTTAGGCTAAGATTAAGGTGTAGGTTGAGTTAGGGTTTAGGTTAAGGTTAAGTTGTAGGTTGAGTTAGGGTTTAGGTTAAGGTGTAGGTTGAGTTAGGGTTTAGGCTAAGATTAAGGTGTAGGTTAAGATAGATTTGTAGGTTTAGGTGTAGGTGTAGGTTGAGTTAGGGTTTAGGCTAAGGTTAAGGTGTAGGGTGAGTTAGGGTTTAGGCTAAGGTTAAGATGTAGGTTGAGTTAGGGTTTAGGCTAAGATTAAGGTGTAGGTTGAGTTAGGGTTTAGGCTAAGGTTACAGTGTAGGTTGAGTTAGGGTTTAGGTTAAGGTTAAGGTGTAGGTTGAGTTAGGTTTTAGGCTAAGGTTACAGTGTAGGTTGAGTTAGGGTTAAGGTTAAGGTGTAGGTTGAGTTAGGGTTAAGGTTCAGGTGTAGGTTTAGTTAGGGTTTAGGTTAAGGTTAAGGTATAGGTTGAGTTAGGGTTTAGGCTAAGGTTAATGTGTAGGTTAAGACAGGGTTTAGGCTAAGTTTAAGGTGTAGGTTGAGTTAGGTTTTAGGCTAAGGTTACGGTGTAGGTTGAGTTAGGGTTTAGGTTAAGGTGTAGGTTGAGTTAGGGTTTAGGCTAAGATTAAGTTGTAGGTTAAGATAGATTTGTAGGTTTAGGTGTAGGTGTAGGTTGAGTTAGGGATTTAGGCTAAGGTTAAGGTGTAGGGTGAGTTAGGGTTTAGGCTAAGGTTAAGGTGTAGGTTGAGTTAGGGTTTAGGCTAAGGTTAAGATGTAGGTTGAGTTAGGGTTTAGGCTAAGATTAAGGTGTAGGTTGAGTTAGGTTTTAGGCTAAGGTTACAGTGTAGGTTGAGTTAGGGTTTAGGCTAAGGTTAAGATGTAGGTTGAGTTAGGGTTTAGGCTAAGGTTACAGTGTAGGTTGAGTTAGGGTTTAGGTTAAGGTTAAGGTGTAGGTTGAGTTAGGTTTTAGGCTAAGGTTACAGTGTAGGTTGAGTTAGGGTTAAGGTTAAGGTTACGGTGTAGGTTGAGTTAGGGTTTAGGTTAAGGTTAAGGTGTAGGTTGAGTTAGGGTTTAGGCTAAGATTAAGGTGTAGGTTAAGATAGATTTGTAGGTTTAGGTGTAGGTGTAGGTTGAGTTAGGGTTTAGGCTAAGGTTAAGATGTAGGTTGAGTTAGGGTTTAGGCTAAGATTAAGGTGTAGGTTGAGTTAGGGTTTAGGCTAAGATTAAGGTGTAGGTTGAGTTAGGGTTTAGGCTAAGGTTAAGGTGTAGGTTAAGATAGATTTGTAGGTTTAGGTGTAGGTTGAGTTAGGGTTTCGGCTAAGGTTAAGATGTAGGTTGAGTTAGGGTTTAGGCTAAGATTAAGGTGTAGGTTGAGTTAGGGTTTAGGCTAAGATTAAGGTGTAGGTTGAGTTAGGGTTTAGGCTAAGGTTAAGGTGTAGGTTGAGTTAGGGTTTAGGCTAAGGTTACGGTGTAGGTTGAGTTAGGGTTTAGGTTAAGGTGTAGGTTGAGTTAGGGTTTAGGCTAAGATTAAGGTGTAGGTTAAGATAGATTTGTAGGTTTAGGTGTAGGTTGAGTTAGGGTTTAGGCTAAGGTTAAGGTGTAGGGTGAGTTAGGGTTTAGGCTAAGGTTAAGATGTAGGTTGAGTTAGGGTTTAGGCTAAGATTAAGGTGTAGGTTGAGTTAGGGTTTAGGCTAAGGTTAAGGTGTAGGTTGAGTTAGGGTTTAGGCTAAGGTTAAGATGTAGGTTGAGTTAGGGTTTAGGCTAAGATTTAAGTGTAGGTTGAGTTAGGTTTTAGGCTAAGGTTACAGTGTAGGTTGAGTTAGGGTTTAGGCTAAGGTTAAGATGTAGGTTGAGTTAGGGTTTAGGCTAAGGTTACAGTGTAGGTTGAGTTAGGGTTTAGGTTAAGGTTAAGGTGTAGGTTGAGTTAGGTTTTAGGCTAAGGTTACAGTGTAGGTTGAGTTAGGGTTAAGGTTAAGGTGTAGGTTGAGTTAGGGTTTAGGTTAAGGTTAAGGTATAGGTTGAGTTAGGGTTTAGGCTAAGATTAAGGTGTAGGTTAAGATAGATTTGTAGGTTTAGGTGTAGGTTGAGTTAGGGTTTAGGCTAAGGTTACGGTGTAGGTTGAGTTAGGGTTTAGGTTAAGGTTAAGGTGTAGGTTGAGTTAGGGTTTAGGCTAAGATTAAGGTGTAGGTTAAGATAGATTTGTAGGTTTAGGTGTAGGTTGAGTTAGGGTTTAGGCTAAGGTTAAGATGTAGGTTGAGTTAGGGTTTAGGCTAAGGTTAAGATGTAGGTTGAGTTAGGGTTTAGGCTAAGATTAAGGTGTAGGTTGAGTTAGGGTTTAGGCTAAGATTAAGGTGTAGGTTGAGTTAGGGTTTAGGCTAAGGTTAAGGTGTAGGTTGAGTTAGGGTTTAGGCTAAGGTTAAGATGTAGGTTGAGCTAGGGTTTAGGCTAAGGTTAAGGTATAGGTTGAGTTAGGTTTTAGGCTAAGGTTACGGTGTAGGTTGAGTTAGGGTTTAGGCTAAGGTTACGGTGTAGGTTGAGTTAGGGTTTAGGCTAAGGTTACGGTGTAGGTTGAGTTAGGGTTTAGGTTAAGGTTAAGGTGTAGGTTAAGACAGGGTATAGGCTAAGGTTAAGTTGTAGGTTGAGTTAGGTTTTAGGCTAAGGTTAAGGTGTAGGTTGAGTTAGGGTTTAGGTTAAGGTTAAGTTGTAGGTTGAGTTAGGGTTTAGGCTAAGATTAAGGTGTAGGTTAAGATAGATTTGTAGGTTTAGGTGTAGGTGTAGGTTGAGTTAGGGTTTAGGCTAAGGTTAAGGTGTAGGTTAAGATAGATTTGTAGGTTTAGGTTGAGTTAGGGTTTAGGCTAAGGTTAAGGTGTAGGTTAAGATAGATTTGTAGGTTTAGGTGTAGGTGTAGGTTGAGTTAGGGTTTAGGCTAAGGTTAAGGTGTAGGTTAAGATAGATTTGTAGGTTTAGGTGTAGGTTGAGTTTAGGTAAAGGGGTTGCATTGAAGTCCAACAATATTGTATTCATATTATATAAAGATAAATGTTTTAGTATATGTGCAGATTCCTCACAGAACCAGGCTAACCCACCTCCATCTATTCTATTTTATATTTTATTTTATTCTATTTTGCTCTATTTGTAGTCAGAAGATCCCATTGTGCCTAAAAATAATTAGTACATTAAACATATATTTTACACCCACACCCACACACACACACACACACACCATCGCTGGAACTTCATAATAATTCAAACTGTGAGCATTATTTATTCACATCACCATCCCTTTCTCCTTCTCTCCTCATCTCTCACACAACCAAAGATTTCCAATTGTTCCTGCAGACAGTGATCTCAGAGGCAATGCGCATTCGATCTGCTGTGTGTGGGGAGAAAAGAGAAGAAACGACACAAGACAAGATAGGAAGAGGAAACAGAATAAAGAAAGAGAGAGAAGTGTAGAGTAGTGTAGAGAAGAAAAGAGATTGTATGTTCTTAAATTTGAGAGGAGAGAAGAGAAGAATAGACAAGAGAGCAGAATAGAACAGAGAGTTTGAACAGAAGAGAAGAGATTGTGGTGAGTTTGAGGAGAGGAGAAATGATAGTTTGTTAAGAATGTGGAGAGAAGAGAAGAGAAGAGAAGAGAAGAGAAGAGAGTTTGTGTGTTCTGACTTTGTGGAAAAGAGAAGAGAAGGGAAGAGAAAAGAAAAGAAGAAAACAGAAGAGAAGAGAGGTTTTGTGTTCTGACTTTGTGGAAAAGAGAAGAGAAGGGAAGAGAAGAGATTGTTTGATATGAGGTTGGGGAGAAGAGAAGAGAGGAGAGATTGTTGTGAGTTTGGGGAGAAGAGAAGAGAACAGAAGAGAGGTTGTGTGTTCTGACTTTGTGGAAAAGAGAAAAGAAGGGAAGAGAAGAGAAGCGAGATTGTTGTGAGTTTGGGGAGAAGAGAAGAGAGGAGAGATTGTTAGAAGAGAAGAGAGATTGTGTGTTTTGAGTTTGGGGAGAAGAGAAGAGAAGAGAAGAGAAGAGAGATTGTGTGTTTTGAGTTTGGGAAGAAGAGAAGAGAAGAGAAGAAAGATTGTGTGTTTTGAGTTTGGGGAGAAGAGAAGAGAAGAGAGATTGTGTGTTTTGAGTTTGGGGAGAAGAGAAGAGAAGAGAAGAGAAGAGAAGAGAGATTGTGTGTTTTGAGTTTGGGAAGAAGAGAAGAGAAGAGAAGCAAGATTGTTGTGAGTTTGGGGAGAAGAGAAAAGAGCAGAGATTGTTAGAAGAGAAGAGAGATTGTGTGTTTTGAGTTTGGGGAGAAGAGAAGAGAGATTGTGTGTTTTGAGTTTGGGGAGAAGAGAAGAGAGATTGTTATAAGACAAGAGTGATTGTGTGTTTTGAGTTTGGGGAGAAGAGAAGAGAAGAGAAGAGAGATTGTGTGTTTTGAGTTTGGGGAGAAGAGAAGAGAAGAGAGATTGTGTGTTTTGAGTTTGGGGAGAAGAGAAGAGAAGAGAAGAGAAGAGAAGAGAGATTGTGTGTTTTGAGTTTGGGGAGAAGAGAAGAGAGGTTGTGTGTTCTGACTTTGTGGAAAAGAGAAAAGAAGAGAAGAGAAGAGAAGTGAGATTGTTGTGAGATTGGGGAGAAGAGAAGAGAAGAGAGGAGAAGAGAAGTGAGATTGTTGTGAGATTGGGGAGAAGAGAAGAGAAGAGAGATTGTTATAAGAAAAGAGTGATTGTGTGTTTTGAGTTTGGGGAGAAGAGAAGAGAGATTGTGTGTTTTGAGTTTGGGGAGAAGAGAAGAGAAGAGAGATTGTGTGTTTTGAGTTTGGGGAGAAGAGAAGAGAAGAGAAGAGAAGAGAAGAGAGATTGTGTGTTTTGAGTTTGGGGAGAAGAGAAGAGAGGTTGTGTGTTCTGACTTTGTGGAAAAGAGAAAAGAAGAGAAGAGAAGAGAAGTGAGATTGTTGTGAGATTGGGGAGAAGAGAAGAGAAGAGAGGAGAAGAGAAGTGAGATTGTTGTGAGATTGGGGAGAAGAGAAGAGAAGAGAGATTGTTATAAGAAAAGAGTGATTGTGTGTTTTGAGTTTGGGGAGAAGAGAAGAGAGATTGTGTGTTTTGAGTTTGGGGAGAAGAGAAGAGAGATTGTTCTGACTTTGTGGAGAAGAGAAGAGAAGAGAGTTTGTGTGTTCTGACTTTGTGGAAAAGAGAAGAGAAGGGAAGAGAAGAAAAGAGAACGAAAAAGAAGAGAAGAGAGGTTGTGTGTTCTGACTTTGTGGAAAAGAGAAGAGAAGGGAAGAGAAGAGAGATTGTTGTGAGTTTGGGGAGAAGAGAAGAGAGATTGTGTGTTTTGAGTTTGGGAAGAAGAGAAGAGAAGATAGGTTGTGTGTTTTGAGTTTGGGGAAAAGAGAAGAGAAGATAGGTTGTGTGTTCTGACTTTGTGGAAAAGAGAAGAGAAGGGAAGAGAAGAGAGATTGTTGTGAGTTTGGGGAGAAGAGAAGAGATTGTTAGAATAGAAGAGAGATTGTGTGTTCTGACAAATTCAGCATTTGTTTTTGAAAAGGTAAATTCTTCAGTAGCCTGTTGTTGTTCAGTAAAGAGATCAAGTGCAGTGAAATATAATGTAATGATGGTTTTGCGTTTAATTTTGGGATGTATTCTGCATGCTAGAGTGGAATAGCAGTGCATCTCGTTAATTATTGTTCCACGTTAGTGTTTGTGTTTCAATTTGGCACAAATTCCTCTCCATAACTTATAAATAATGTGTTAGGTATCGTTTCAGACATGATAACTGAGCTAAAGAGAGAGAGTACCGTACATTTTACCTGTCACAATCACATGTTACTATATACACACCCTTCCCCCCATTTTACACACCAACTAAAATCTCTGAAACACACACACACGATTATTTCCAGCAGCTTAATAAAAATCTCTGCTGTTGCTTGGTGTTTGGCCCTCAGGAGCGTTTCCCAAAAGCAGTTTTTATATCCTGATCAATTTTCCGCTGATGAAATTAAGCACAGTGAGGGTCCGGGGGGATTCACTCTAATGCAGGTAATTGGAGAATAATGGAGAAACGCTCAAATCCACACCCGGCTCCCACTCGGCACAGGCGGCCTAAACACTTCAGCACGACGGCCAGGCCTAATCTACTGAGACTCTTCCTGCTTTAATGTAAATATATAGACAGAGCAGAACACACTGCGGCTTATAGAGAGAGAGAGAGCATTCACAGCCCCGTACCTCTCACACACACACACACACACACACACACACTCCTGCAGAGGCTGCTACTGCCACCTGCTGGCAGCTGTACATCAGTGACCTCATCCAAGACTCAAGTGTTCCTCAAACCCTGGACCTGGAGGTTCACTGTCCTGCATTTTTAAAACCTTTCCTGCTCCAAACACACCTGATCCAGCTAATCAGATCATTAACAGCTAGAGTTAAAGTGGCTCAGTAAAACAGTTAAAACTGCCAAAAAATATAATTTAATCAGAGAAGATAGGCCCCTCATAACAGGCTTCTCCTGAGACATCCCAGAATACTTCAGTTAAAAGTATACTCACTGAGACATCCCAGAATACTCCGATTAAGAGTATACATGCACTGAAACATCCCAGAATACTCCGGTTAAGAGTATACAAGCACTGAGACATCCCAGAATACTCCACTTAAGAGTATATACGCACTTAGACATCCCAGAATACTCCGATTAAGAGTATACATGCACTGAAACATCCCAGAATACTCCGGTTAAGAGTATACAAGCACTGAGACATCCCAGAATACTCTGCTTAAGAGTATACAGGCACTGAGACATCCAAGAATACTCCACTTAAGAGTATACACGCACTTAGACATCCCAGAATACTTCAGTTAAAAGTATACACACTGAGACATCCCAGAATACTTCAGTTAAAAGTATACACACTGAGACATCCCAGAATACTCCGATTAAGAGTATACAATGCATACAATGCACATCACAAAATACTCTAGTTAAGAGTATACATGCACTGAGAAACTGCTCTAAAATCCAGCTCTCTTTATCAAATTTATTAATCAGATTTTCACACTTTACTCTGGTCTAATAAATCTGAGTGAGCATAAAACTGCAGTAATCTGATTCTGAACTGATGAGTGAATGTAAACACACTCAGTGTTGAAAAAAATATAATCCAGTACTAATTACTTCTGTAGCTTGTAGGAACTGTATTATTACTAATTACTTCCTGCAAAACACAATCTCACTACTAGACTTCCTTCCAATAATTAAAAACTAAAAGGCAGTGCCAGAGTGCTCCGAGTGTCTAAAACACTGCCACTATGTTCAGACGATTAATTGTTCGGATCCCAGTAATGCAGCTTGCCATCAGCTGCCGGAGCCCTGAGAGCGCTCTCTGGGTGGATAGATGGTGCTCCTAGGGTAATGTCCACATAAAAAAGCATCTGTGAGCTGATGTATTGGAACCGAGTCGCTGCGCTTTCCTCCAAGTGCGCTGTGATGCTACTCGGCAATGCTGCATCAGCAGCAGTTCAAAAAGAGGCGGAGTCTGACTTCACATGTACCGGAGGAGGCATGTGCTAGTCTTCACCCTCCTTGTGTTGTGGTATCACGATAGTGATGGGGGTTATTCAGCTGAGTAATAGCTGCATGGGTGGCACAATTGGCCTAGCTAAATTGCGAGGAAATGGGAAAAAAAAAAAAAAAAAAAAATATATATATATATATATATATATATATATATATATATATATATATATATATATATATATATAAAACCTAATCTAATACAAACCTGAAAATATAATTTAGCATTTGAACAGCATAGTTATTTAAATATCCCAAACCACAGTTTGTGTGGGTTTATGCAAATCCAACCACCAGTGCTTAATCTAGCCATGCTAGTTTTGCTACATGCTACATTTAATAAATAATTATGTGTGCACTGATTGTGCTTCATTGAAATACTTCATCAATACTCAATCAAACGATAAAAAATTAAACTGTCAGCTGAAATGAGGATGTAAGCTAATGTATGTTTGTAATATCAAAATATCTATGTGTTGACAATTCATTGTAAGAGTAGTTTTTACATGATCAGGTCCGACTGAATGCAGCAGGAGGTTTACAGCAATCTGGACATATAGCTTAATGTATCTGACATATATTACATTCTTTTACATTCTAAGATATTATTGTCAGTAGTTTCCTAGCAGACTTATGGGGAGCCTAATCAGAGCTGATTCATCAAC
Organism: Astyanax mexicanus; assembly: GCF_023375975.1. Classification (NCBI taxonomy): domain Eukaryota; kingdom Metazoa; phylum Chordata; class Actinopteri; order Characiformes; family Acestrorhamphidae; genus Astyanax; species Astyanax mexicanus. The sequence goes on along the minus strand of NC_064410.1, from coordinate 17,293,879 downwards.
AGTCACTGCTGTGAGACTCTGGATTAATATATGGAGGTTTTCAACGTTCATCTCCCTCAGATATCCAAACTGAAATCACGCGCTCTCCCACTAGATGGCTCCACATGACAGATTTCCTTCTTGTGCTTTCTCTATGCTGGCTGTGTCCTCATCCGACCCTGCTGCAAAAAACTGCACCCGTGTAAAACACCGCAGAATGACGTAGCCCTGAAAAAACATGCCCCCCCAAAACAGATGGCATGACAGTGTATCATTCTGCACTAAAACGGTGTGAAATAGGCTCCTACTGGGAGATATACTGTATACAGTTCTGCAAAAAAGTATGTACAGATTTCCTTTGTCTTGTCTTGCGTTATGAAACAAACTTTAATATCAGACAAAGATAACCTGAGTGGATACAAAAATGGGTTTGTGTCCCATTATATCTGGCATACAATTAACAATCATACTGAATGTAAAACATGGTGGTGGTAGTGTGATGGTCTGGGGCTGCTTTGCTGCTTTTAGACATGAAACATTTGCTGTAGATAGATAGTTTGTGAGCTTAAGCTCAGACATACTTGGGTTCTGCAGCAGGACAATGACCTGAAGCAGACCAGCAGTTCCATCTCTGAATGACTAAACAAAATGAAGGAGCAAACACTTGATTACAGTTGTTGCTGTTAAGAGCAGAACAACCAAGTTATTAAGTTTAGGGGCAAACACTTTTTTCACACAGAATCAGGTTGGTTTGAATATATTTTTCCCTTAAAAATGAAATTAGCATAAAAAACTGCTTTTTACTCAGGTTACCTTTTCTGATATTAAAAAAAGCAAAACAAAAGAAGTCTGTAGGGGGCAAATATCTTTTCACAGCACTGTATATACATTTGCACACAGGAGATATGAAGGTCACGCATACCTGAGCATACAGTGATTATACAGAGCAGGGTCATTACCGTCTCTCTGCTTCAATTTTGCACTTACATTCCAAATACTGCTGCTGCTGTTTCCAAAAGGGCAACTTTACAGGAGAAGAAAAACTAACATTTTATTCCAAGCCATTATCAGAATTTCTATTCATCTTTTCTTCAAGAAATTCTGGCACAATATAAAAATGCAATCTACTTTTCACACATCTTTAACTTGGTTTAAGATAATGGACAAAAATGGCATCGTGCTTACAGTATGTCGTATGTGTGAAACTGTGTGTTCCTGCAGGACATTACAGCTGTATCTGGTGACACGTTTTCACACAGCTTGGACTGTGTAATTGGTTTTTCATAGAGTTTGGTGTGTCATGTAATTTTCTGCTGCCCAACAGAACCTGCTCTGCCTCTCAGACCACCTGAGTCATGTCAGGAACCTGCAGCAGGTGGGCTACAACACAAAGAAATCCTTCTTTAATGCAGCTGGGTTCAGTAATGGCACTGAAAAATGCAATACAATAACTTTTGATTTGTTTCTCCCCCACAGTGTAAAATTTCAGGCAAAAAAACCCTCACCCCAGAACATTAGCCATCTGTCAACTTTTCCACACGTTACAGAAAATGACTGGTGTATCTGGAGGAGCTTCATCAGACCAAGCTGACAGTGAATATACCAATAAACAGCAAACGAACAAAAGCAGCAGCAGAGCTGAGCTTCAGTTCCTCTCAGAACCTTAACTATAACAAGAATCCATGAACTGCATGAACGAGAGTCAGAGGGGCTGAAGCACTGACTGTATATCATATTATATTCTATTCTATTATATTATATTATTTACAATTTATACTGTCATTGGGGGAGAAGCTGAAGCTGACTGCATGCATGATATATATGATCTACATCGTTTTTGGGGTGTCATAATATATATTTCTGAAAATACATTTGTACCAACTAAAGAAATGGGCAATTTGTCACTCAAAAATTAAGAATAGGGTACAATGCCACTGCACTACTAGCAACTGCTATTGTAAAACTACATTAAGCAGCTGTGAAATAGTGTATATTTTAATTTGCAGGGTTGCAATTGGCAACCAAAAACATTGTTGTGCTATTTGTATCATAAATGCATCTCATTGTCCCCTGCAGGGTTGCCAGATTTCTGATTTTCCCACCGAAATGAGTTAGTTTGAAAATGCAGTCAAGTGTGGAAATTATTAATTTATTCATTAAATTATGCAGTTATTTTCGACTAAATAAACCTGAAATCCATAATGTTTTGGCACTCCCTTACTCTATCTCTCTCCTGCTCTCTCCCCACAACCACTTCCTCTCTCTCTCTCTCTCTCTCTCTCTCTCTCTCAAGTAGGATAATCATTTATGTTTAATAAGTGGCTCCTCTATTAATGCAGTGTGTGGGGTCAGAAGGTCAGGCTTAATAGACACACACACACACACACATGCACACACACACACACACACACACACACACACATACATACACGCACACACACACAATACACACAGTGGTTGCAGCTTAATTTTCACTTTAATAAAGATAAACAAAAACAAAATTATCAGTCTACACACACACTTACTTATACACTGTCGAGCACACAAACACACAGCTACCACACATACAGCTAAACCCCAGTTAAACACACACACACACACACACATACACACACAGAGTGTACTCACCCACACAGTGGCAGTGTAGATCAGTGTCAAAGCAACTATAGGTCATGCAACTCCTCCCACAGACAGAACTGCATGTCAGAACACAGTACACACACACACACACACGCACGCATTTATAGACAGCATAATTTAACTTGCATTACGTAATGAATGTATTATTATAATTTTTTATTATTATTATTTATAATAATATTATTGTTTATAATGTAGCAATAATAATGTGCATGTTTACTTCTAGAGTATAATTGTAATTGTAAAGTGTTTGGTCAGCCATGCTACAGCACCTGGAATCAGAGTCTCTCCAGCAGTAGCAGCGTAATGGACCTGGTGTTCAACCCACAACCTCACAATCACCAAACCAGCAGTCTAACAACTACATGAGCAAAAAATACTATGCTATAGGTGATTTGATTGTAGCCAGCCTCTCTAGACCATCAGTACTTTAAGGACTGGGGCTGGATGATTGGTTCTGCCACAGCAGCTCATCCCAAAGAGCCCAGTGATGGGGGATTTATACCCAATAGGACGTGCTCAGCAGTGGGCACAGTTGATCTTAGGCTGATTTGATGCTGCTCCAAGACATCCAGTTCAATCAGTCAGTGTGTTTCAGTAGAGATTAATCAAACTGTGTGAGCGATACAGCTGAACCTATTGATTAGAATATTGAAGAGTATGTGGACATACTTCAGTCCATGTCTGTAGATAACAGTGAATCATACAGTGTCTGAAATCATGGTTAAAGAGTGTGTGATGATCTATCCATGCAGTTAGCACCATGCTAATTGTGTAGGATTTCATTACTTTGTAGTGTTAGCATTTTAACGCCAGTGTAAACCTAAATAAGCAATCTTAAGCAACTTAGCTAATCTAAAGTTAATTCTCACTAAATCCCTCTAAGAGAGTCACATATTTTCCCAAGTGTCTGCCAACTTTCAAACCTGGAAAACTGCCCACAACGGAAGAAACTGTGCCATGTTTGACTTAAGTTGTTTGATGACAGATGTTTGTTGAATAGTAGACTTCAATTCCTTTTGGCTTTTTTATGTAGCCATCACTAAATGCTGTTCCGTAAATCTATGTGCTGTAAAATGTAGTAAATTCAGTAAAATGCATTGCACTTAAATTTTTCTATCTTTGACAACACGGTGGTGCATCATACACGATTCTGTGCTATTTCTGTCCCCAGGGAATTACATGTATAAATGTGCACACACAATAATATTAAGCATATGTTTAATATTTCACATTGATCTAATTGCAAAAGTAAGATATGTAATTAAAAACACTTATAAAATTTGTTACCCCTCCCCACCTTTCTAACTATAAACTTTACCATGAAATACATGTATTGTATTTTATTTTGCATTGTTGTGTGATTCCAAGTCCTATCTATGTTTAAATGTTTTTTTTAATGTTTTTATAAGAAATCCATAATATTTAAGTTAAAATACACATTTTAAATGTGAAACATCTGGAACATTCTACAGGTCACGATGTAGCAATGACTAAGGAGGTCCATCTCAACACTCTGTCCTGGGACCTAAATTAATTCTTAGATCTTATTTGTTTATTTTTAAAATACACATTTTTGGAAAATCACTAGAATGTGCTCAGAGTCCTCATGCTATTAGCATAGCCTCCATTTAGCTATTTTTCTTGTTTTTGCTAATTCTATGCTAAAAATTCAGTCCTGTTGCTTTCAGTTACAGTGAGTGTCAGTTCCAGTAACAGGAGTGACTACCTGAACAGTTATTTGAACATGCAGTCAACCATTTCTTTCAAATGACACTTTCTTGGGAGAAAATCAAATGAATTATTGAATTATGGACTTGCTTTTAAACATGCTTTTTGATTGTCATATGAGTTTTGGTAACAGGACTGAGAAAAATGTAACTTTCTTCAGCTTAGTAGCCTTGTAAAAAAATGAGTTAAGCTGCCTGAGTTTGGCCAGTACATGTTTTGAATAGGTAAATATATGTGTTATTAGATTTATAGTGGGGAAAAAAAAAGTTTAATTTGGAAGAGTTACAATTAGCAAATGGCACCCATTCAGTGGAATGGCCCCATATATCAATTGCTGCCAGAACCATCAGGTAAAACCATCTGATAGCATTTTGTATCATTTCTTTAAATGTCTATAAATGGCTGTGATTAATCTGTACACAAACCTTTATACAAAGGCTTCTGATTATTTAACAACTTTACATGATTTGAAGAGAGTGTGTGAGGATTTAGTTATATATTAGTGGAATTAGGAACCTAGCATTCACATTTTTCACTAATCTATACACCTGTTGTGTTACTGTGATGTGACAATAAAATAAATTTGATTTTAAAGCTAAGCAATATAATAAATGTAATAACTCATGTTTAATAGAAATGCAATAAAAACCACTGTGTTCAGTAAGGAACAGGATTTCAATAGATATGATTAGAATTTTGCCCATTCGGATGTATTTAGTCTACATGACTTCAGGATCCCCCTTCATGCTATTCTTTACAAATATGCTTTTAAAGATTTTAACCCATTTACAATAACCTGTAAAATGTCCCTGCCACTTCAGTGTGAGCTAATAATAATAATAATAATAATAATAATAATAATAATAATAATAATAATAATAATAATAATAATAATAATAATAATAATCTAATTTAAATACATCCATTATGCTCTTATACAAGCCACTCAGCACAAAGCCATCTGGGATGCACTTTACTGTGAGGTGGTAATGCAGCGTTAGTGTTCCAGCTTAGTGCTTAGCACACTTCATACAGCTAATGAAGGGCATGTTTGAACTGATGAGTTAAATTACGTTGGATTAGAGCTTCAGGGCAGGAAATAGCAGCTTGTAGTGGTGCAGTGCTGGATACAGATGTGTACAGGTGTTTCAGGAATATCTATAGAAACACACGGGTGCTTTACAGATGATTATTTATGGATATGAGTGTGTGTGGGTGTGTTCGTGTTGTAAACAGGTATTTAAAGGGATATGGATGGCTGTTAAGAGGTGTTAATGGCTGTGTGTAATGTAGGCATGTATGAATACTTCACAAATGTGTCACACAAATGTTTGAGCTTAACATGGGTACCTGTGCTTTTGCTTTGTCATAACCTCAACTTCTGAAGACCCAAACACATGAAAACCTGTGGTGACACAGCCTGATTCCTGCTCTCTAATATCAATAATGTATATTCTTGTACATTCTTCCCCTTTCTCTCAACTTGTATCTGTCTAAGATGGACAGTGTTTGGGAAAGCATCTAACCTTTTTATCTGTTCTAACAGCTCTCTATCTATCTATCTATCTATCCATCTATCTATCTATCTATCTATCTATCTATCTATCTATCTATCTATCTATCTATCTATCTATCTATCTATCTATCTATCTATCTATCTAGTAATATATAATTGAAGTAAACTAATGCCTAGATGATATGGGACAGTTGAGCAGAGTACAGGATAATACACTGTGATCTACAGGACAGAAGCAATTAATCATTGATAACAGCAGACAGTTGTGCAGAATCATTTTCAGGAAAATGTCAAACCACTTGCTTTTATATAAAATGAAAGAGAAATGGCTTCTGTGCACAATGAGCACAAGTGACTAGATGATGTGCAAGTTGATCAAATACTTTTAATAAATTCAAACAAAACATTTGGGCATATGTGCTACCAAGTACTTTTTGTTGTGGATGGGTATGACAATTTTACGGTGTGCCCATCCATCCATCCATCCATCCATCCATCCATCCATCCATCCATCCATCCATCCATCCATCCATTCATCCATCCATCCATCCGTCCATTCAGCCATCCATCCAACCATTCCTCCATCCATCCATGTATTTTTCTCTTTCTCTATCAGTCTGTCTGTCTTAAGATTTGCTTTCCTTCATTATTTCTTATTTTTTCCATGTTTGTCATTCTTAAATGGTTTAGATCACGACAACAAATTTTAATATTAGTCAAAGACAACACAAGTAAACACAAAATAAATTTTGTATTATTAAGGGAGAAAAAAATGCAAACCTACATGGCCCTGTATGAAAAAGTGTTTAACCCCAACCCCCCCGTTAAAACATAACTTAACTGTGACTTATCACACCTAAGTCAAATTTCTCTAACCACACCCAGGCCTGATTACTTCCTAACTTGTTCTCAATCAAGACATGCCTTATAAAGTGAAGTAGACCAAAAGTTATTTAAAACCTAGACTGCATGCCGAGATCCAAAAACAAAGAAAATACACATAATTTAGATCTATCCGTCTGGAAAAGGTTATAAAGCCATTTCTAAAGTTTTGGGATTGTCCACAAATGGCAAAAAACTAATGAAACTGTGGTAAACCTAAACAAATTACTTCAAGAGTGCAGCTACAATTCATCCAAGAGGTCATAAAAGACCCCACAACAACATCCAAAGAACTGCAGGCCTCACCTGCCTCAGTTCAGGTCAGCGTTCGTTTCTCCACCATCAAAAAAACGAGGTAAAAATGATCAAAATAATGACTGATGAGGAAAAGATCTGCTGTAAAAGTAACACCGCATTTCAGAATAAGAACATTATACCAACAGTAAAAATTGGTGGTGGTAGTGTGATGGTCTGGGGCTGCATAAGGATCTGGAAGACTTGCTGTGATAAATGGAACTATGAATTCTGCTGTCTACCAAACTGTACTGAAGGAGAACATTTTTTACACCACTGTGTGTTAATTCTTTTTTTAAAGGGCTGATAGATTGAATTAAATATTCATATGTGATTTCACACTTTCATAAGAGCCAATATCCCTATGCCCATTAATGACCTGCGCTGTTCTGGTGAAAGAAGAGCTAATTATAAAAGAATCCTGTTTTTCTATAGATTTCTGCCTTCACAGTTTTCTTACTGCACTGCTATTACACCAGGAATTTCTTCAGCTAATTTCTCCTGCCATTCAAACCTGCCAAGCTGCTACTGAGAGTGTTAGTAAACAGCAGTCAGAAGCGCAGCGTGCTGAAAGTGACAGAATTCTTCTGAACCCGTATTTATTCTGATTTGAACTCGTTTAAGAAAGCGCTCTGTTTTTTAGCTGAGATTTTATATAAAGAAGTAAATATGCTTACAAACCAGTCAGCAGGAGAACAGCAACATTATTCCTCCCTGTCCCACACCTGCCCCGTGTTCCTAATGTCCAGCACTCTACAACCAGTGTGTCTCTGCTAAACACAACTGTTAAAAGTTTGTAATTGTAGCTTGTAATTTTTATAATAAATTAACAGCAAAAAAGTACAGTAAGGAAATGTAAAATTACAATAAAAAATGAATAATTTACTCTAGAGAAAGATTGCAGCATATTATTGTCATTCAGTAAGGAACAAGATTTAAATAGATATGATTAGAATTTTGCCCATTCGGATGTATTTAGTCTACATGACTTCAGGATCCCCCTTCATGCTATTCTTTACAAATATGCTTTTAAAGATTTTAACCCATTTACAATAACCTGTAAAATCTCCCTGCCACTTCAGCGTGAGCTAATAATAATAATAATAATAATAATAATAATAATAATAATAATAATAATCTAATTTAAATACATCCATTAGGCTCTTATACAAGCCACTCAGCACAAAGCCATCTGGGATGCACTTTACTGTGAGGTGGTAATGCAGCGTTAGTGTTCCAGCTTAGTGCTTAGCACACTTCATACAGCTAATGAAGGGCATGTTTGAACTGATGAGTTAAATTACGTTGGATTAGAGCTTCAGGGCAGGAAATAGCAGCTTGTAGTGGTGCAGTGCTGGATACAGATGTGTACAGGTGTTTCAGGAATATCTATAGAAACACACGGGTGCTTTACAGATGATTATTTATGGATATGAGTGTGTGTGGGTGTGTTCGTGTTGTAAAGAGGTATTTAAAGGGATATGGATGGCTGTTAAGAGGTGTTAATGGCTGTGTGTAATGTAGGCATGTATGAATACTTCACAAATGTGTCACACAAATGTTTGAGCTTAACATGGGTACCTGTGCTTTTGCTTTGTCATAACCTCAACTTCTGAAGACCCAAACACATGAAAAACTGTGGTGACACAGCCTGATTCCTGCTCTCTAATATCAATAATGTATATTCTTGTACATTCTTCCCCTTTCTCTCAACTTGTATCTGTCTAAGATGGACAGTGTTTGGGAAAGCATCTAACCTTTTTATCTGTTCTAACAGCTCTCTATCTATCTATCTATCTATCTATCTATCTATCTATCTATCTATCTATCTATCTATCTATCTATCTATCTATCTATCTATCTATCTATCTATCTATCTAGTAATATATAATTGAAGTAAACTAATGCCTAGATGATATGGGACAGTTGAGCAGAGTACAGGATAATACACTGTGATCTACAGGACAGAAGCAATTAATCATTGATAACAGCAGACAGTTGTGCAGAATCATTTTCAGGAAAATGTCAAACCACTTGCTTTTATATAAAATGAAAGAGAAATGGCTTCTGTGCACAATGAGCACAAGTGACTAGATGATGTGCAAGTTGATCAAATAGTTTTAATAAATTCAAACAAAACATTTGGGCATATGTGCTACCAAGTACTTTTTGTTGTGGATGGGTATGAAAATTTTACGGTGTGCCCATCCATCCATCCATCCATCCATTCATCCATCCATCCATCCGTCCATTCAGCCATCCATCCATCCATCCATCCATCCGTCCATTCAGCCATCCATCCATCCAACCATTCCTCCATCCATCCATGTATTTTTCTCTTTCTCTATCAGTCTGTCTGTCTTAAGATTTGCTTTCCTTCATTATTTCTTATTTTTTCCATGTTTGTCATTCTTAAATGGTTTAGATTACGACAACAAATTTTAATATTAGTCAAAGACAACACAAGTAAACACAAAATAAATTTTGTATTATTAAGGGAGAAAAAAATGCAAACCTACATGGCCCTGTATGAAAAAGTGTTTAACCCCAACCCCCCCGTTAAAACATAACTTAACTGTGACTTATCACACCTAAGTCAAATTTCTCTAACCACACCCAGGCCTGATTACTTCCTAACTTGTTCTCAATCAAGCAATGCTTTAAAAAAGACATGCCTTATAAAGTGAAGTAGACCAAAAGTTATTTAAAACCTAGACTGCATGCCGAGATCCAAAAACAAAGAAAATACACATAATTTAGATCTATCCGTCTGGAAAAGGTTATAAAGCCATTTCTAAAGTTTTGGGATTGTCCACAAATGGCAAAAAACTAATGAAACTGTGGTAAACCTAAACAAATTACTTCAAGAGTGCAGCTACAATTCATCCAAGAGGTCATAAAAGACCCCACAACAACATCCAAAGAACTGCAGGCCTCACCTGCCTCAGTTCAGGTCAGCGTTCGTTTCTCCACCATCAAAAAAACGAGGTAAAAATGATCAAAATAATGACTGATGAGGAAAAGATCTGCTGTAAAAGTAACACCGCATTTCAGAATAAGAACATTATACCAACAGTAAAAATTGGTGGTGGTAGTGTGATGGTCTGGGGCTGCATAAGGATCTGGAAGACTTGCTGTGATAAATGGAACTATGAATTCTGCTGTCTACCAAACTGTACTGAAGGAGAACATTTTTTACACCACTGTGTGTTAATTCTTTTTTTAAAGGGCTGATAGATTGAATTAAATATTCATATGTGATTTCACACTTTCATAAGAGCCAATATCCCTATGCCCATTAATGACCTGCGCTGTTCTGGTGAAAGAAGAGCTAATTATAAAAGAATCCTGTTTTTCTATAGATTTCTGCCTTCACAGTTTTCTTACTGCACTGCTATTACACCAGGAATTTCTTCAGCTAATTTCTCCTGCCATTCAAACCTGCCAAGCTGCTACTGAGAGTGTTAGTAAACAGCAGTCAGAAGCGCAGCGTGCTGAAAGTGACAGAATTCTTCTGAACCCGTATTTATTCTGATTTGAACTCGTTTAAGAAAGCGCTCTGTTTTTTAGCTGAGATTTTATATAAAGAAGTAAATATGCTTACAAACCAGTCAGCAGGAGAACAGCAACATTATTCCTCCCTGTCCCACACCTGCCCCGTGTTCCTAATGTCCAGCACTCTACAACCAGTGTGTCCCTGCTAAACACAACTGTTAAAAGTTTGTAATTGTAGCTTGTAATTTTTATAATAAATTAACAGCAAAAAAGTACAGTAAGGAAATGTAAAATTACAATAAAAAATGAATAATTTACTCTAGAGAAAGATTGCAGCATATTATTGTATAATAAGAACAGTATGAAAATGCATTAAAAATGAAGTACAGATCTAGCTTTCTACAGTAAGTTTGGGAAACGTACAGTGGTATAAAACAGTTTGGACACCCCTGTAAATTTTCATGATTTTCCTTTATAAATTATTAGTTGATCGGATCAGAAATTTAAGTTAAGTATATCATGAAACAGATGAACACAGTGATATTTGATAAGTGAAATGAAGTTTATAGGATTTACAGAAAGTGTGCAATAATTCTTTAAACAAAATTAGACAGGTGCATACATTTGGGCACCTCATCATGACAGCATTGATTAGTACATCCTTTTTTTCCAGAAATAACAGCCTCTAAACTCTTCCTTCAGCTTCCAATGAAATCTGGCTTTTGCTTGAAGGTATTTTGCATCATTCTTCCTTATGAAACATTTTCAGTTCAGTCAGGTTTGATGGTTTCTGATCATGAACAGCTCACTTTAAATCACACCACAGATTTTGAATAATATATAGTTCTGGGGACTGAGATGATCCTTCCAGAATGTTGTTCGTGTTCCTCTGCAACTTTAACTTTCTCACTGATTTTTACACATTGTTTACAAGAATCTGCTGATATTGACTGAAATCCATGAGACCCTCAACTTTAACAAGATTCCCAGTACCTGCACTGATCACACAGACCCACAACATGATGAACCACCTCCAAAATGTACTGTGGGGAGCAATAAAGTGTTTGTCTTGGAATGCTTTTTTATTTTTTCGCCATGCATACCACCCTCCAAGTAACCTCCAGGTTACAGGTCATGTAGGTTAAGGGTCAGTGAGCTTACCAAACTAATTTTGTGTTCCAATAATTAGTGCTAAAATATTCGAATCAATAAAACGAGAAGGGTTCCCAAGGGTGCACACTTTCTGTAAGTCCTATAAACTTTATTCCACTTCTCAAATATGTGTGTGTTTGTCTGCTATAGCATATATAATACTAAAATTGCTGATCCAAACAACCAATGATTTTTAAAAGAAAATCATATCATATCAGTACAAAAACAGTTTCCAATAAAAAAACAATTCTTTAGATGATAGCCAATGAAGTACCATAACATTGTAGTTAGCCATAAACTGTAAAGAATGCCACTGTAAATCAACAGCTAAATACTGGGAGCATGAAGACTGCAAAATGTCTGCATTGTAGTTCTTAGCCAGCATAAGGCAAAAAAATGGTTACTTGCTCTCATAGCCGGTAACACTGTGGCCAGGCAGTAAACCATTCTGTACAATATTACTGAATAGCCAAGAAAAGGTAGCCCTGAGAGTCCACACTGATGGTCAAGTTAGGGGTGGGAAACAAACCAATTATGCAAATAAAGATAAGGCCTAATAGAAAAAAATTGTTAAACATTCTTAAAAATGTTAGATTTTAGAGTGTCTAGAGCTCTTGAATTTAGGCAATATTTAGTGAGAGCACACTGTTGCTTCAAATGTATTATAATATATAACACCTGTTTTTTCCTCAGATGTAACTCTTACTGTATATAGAGATGGCAGCTGTTTTTATTAGACATCCCAAGATGCATTGAATTCTACTGTTTTACAACTTAAACTTTTATTTGTAATGTTTTCAATCCCTTCAATGTTGTAAATGCTTGGCATCATTGTAAATGTGGGTCACCCTGTTTTTTTCTGAGTGAAAATAAAGGTTGATTGATTGAAACGGTTAAACTGTTGTTTACTGTAGGAATTTAGTGTATAACAAAAAAAAAAAAAAACATGAAGAACCATGGTATGACACTAAATCAACAAATGTTTTGGACCCCTTTGGACACTTTGGTTTCTTCTGAAATCAAGAGCATTTATAAGAGTTCATGCTGCTTGTGTTGGAGTAACTGTCTCTGCTGCCCAGAGAAAACTTTCTTCTAGACTAGGAAAGCCCCATCCTCTTAGGAAAATCTCTACAGCAACTGGACCAGCTGTGTGTGTGTTAGTGTGAAAATGGGTGTAAATCAAAATTGTTTAAAACATCTACTATAGTCAATGTCCACAAACCTTTACACTTTTATACATTTTATAAATTTAATTCAATTTTTTTTTTACATTTTCTCCCCAATTTAGCTCAGCCAATTACCCAACACACTCACTAGGACTTCCGCTATCACTAGTAATGCCCCAACACACCAGGAGGGACCGTTACACTTTTATAAACACAGACTGGGACAATCCTTCACTCAGTTATAAAATTTCACCCAACTTTCAAACACTGGAGCAGCTCAGTGGAAAGGTCTGATTACTCTGACTTTCTCTAAGGTTTTCTTGTTTCTATGGCGATCAAGCAGAGCCTGTTAAAACTCCGCCCACACCACTACACCGATAACAGGTTAACACAAGTTATTCTTCCCCCTGGAAAAGTGTTCATATATCTCTCAAAGAGATTCAGACTTAACATGTATACTAATAATTATCACAGACTGATTGATTCTCATAAATTTCTATTAACAATACAATTTTAATCAATGGACTTTAATCTGCTCTTTTAACAACAGGTTACAACAAAATCCATCAACTTTTTCTGTCAGATATTTTTCAGGGTAAAAGCTGCAAGCCCAAATCCAGACAATCTCAATACCGAGACTGAGAGAAAGTCCACGTACACACATTGTGAGGTTCATGTATATTCATGCACATATACTCCCCAAGACAAGCACAAGTTTAAATACTTTTCAGGCCAAGACAAATCTTAATATGAATACTATTAATCCCTAGACGAGTCAGATTATAAATTAAACTGAAGTGAGTAATCAAATCTTTAAATTGGAGTTTTGCCATAATGTAAAATGTAATAAAATAATATAAATATATCTGAGACGATGGTGAACACATCAATGAGAAACAGGGTTAAAAATGATAAAAATAAGAAGTGTGCCTTTAATCACAAGCCTGCTTGTTTGCTGTGGATCAGAGTGTGTGGGCTGTGTGAACACACACACATATGTGAGGGTTATATATAGCAGTCATACACACACAGTGCTTTTCCAGCAGCAGGAGTTTGGACAGTTATCTCATTAATTATCCACCGATACACACACACACACACACACACACGCAACCACACATATATACATATATGTATGTGCAGTGTGTGTTGTGTGTAATGTTCGCTCTGCGCATGAATGTGATGACATTCTGGATATTTGAGGCTACACATGTGGTGTGTGTGTGTGTGTGTGTGTGATATGCAGATAGGTGCGTTTTGGCGCTCAGTGCGAAGTGACCTCATGACCTCAGCAAGGAGGAAGCGGAGTACGCAATCTGCCACCCATCGCCCACACACCCGCGCACACACACACACACACACACCTCTCACAGTCTCCCGCCTCTTCTAATCTAAATAATGAGATGAATTAGGTTGTGCAACAGATGCGTGCAGTATACACTAACAACCCCCATCTGCCATTCACCACCAGAGAGAGAGAGAGAGAGGGAGAGAGAGGGGGGGGGGGTGATGAAGTTGGTGGAGACTTTCTCCTTCACAGAAAACAATATCTGAAATAAATACTTTAAAAAATTCAGATACTAGATCTCATAGACTGGGAGAGGGATGGAACACAGCTGAAATGTAAGAAAGTGTCAAATTACAGATTACTGACATATAGAATATGATATGTTAGTGTTAATATATGTGTAATTACATGTCTGATTAATTTAATGAATTGTATAAAGAGTACAGTTCTGAACAGGTAAGTTTTGCCAGGTTCACACTTCACAATTTTAGCCCAGTTTTTTTGTCACCGACGTTTTTTTGTTGATTGCTGATCGAACTCTGCTCAGAGGCTAATCATTGTTCTCACGGCACTTGCACAGTCACGTAGTGTGAACTGCTGAAAGATGCTCACCGATCCGTCAACAAATGATCACCCACCAATCACAGACATATGGCAAATATTTAGCATGCTAGATATCTGAACCAGTCAGTGACTGGAAGTCAGAAGCAGCGGCTACCTACTCCCAATGGATTTATGGAGAAAAAGAGAACCACTGGTCCACAACACAACCCCTGCCATTAATAGAGAGTCTGACCACTTTCAGGAAATGACTGTAAAACTCTAGAGGGAGCCCGCGAATGAGTTCTCTATGAATGGAGCTAAAAGCTAAAAACTATAAATAAAAAATAGCTATGAACTACCTGTTCTGAGTATGTCTTTAATATCAGAAAGCAAAATAGTATACTTTATAAAAAAAAAGCAAAGCAAGTTTGCCTGTATATTTCAGTTTATCTACAGAAAACACAAGCACTACTGCTACTGTGAGCTGACTGGTTGGCGAGCTGATCCTGGAGATACAGGTAGAGCATGTTTAAAACGAGTTCAAACGGTAAAAAATGATGTCTGCGGTGCTAAAACATATAATATAGTTCTGTGTTGAGGACATAAGTACATATTTCAGTATAAAATTGATTAGACATTTATGAACTCAGATTTTATTCAGTTGCTTTATATGAACCCGTTCATGTTGGACTCATTATAAGTGTGAATTGTCCTCTATAGAGATTCTCTGGAATGGCATCGCTAGTTTTCGTGTGTTTAGTTCAGGTGTGGTCTCGTGACAAACGTGTTTCTAAAGAGCAGCCCGGTGAGTCTGAGATTTTCCACTGTGGAAATCGTGTAATTTGTGACCCTGTGTCACTGATCAGTCATGTAGTGTGAAAGTCTTAGAACGACCAGTCGTGTAGTGTGAACAGCACAATGACTGAGCACTCAAAAAGTCCTGTAGTGTGAACCTGGAATTAGCTGTGTGGTAACCCTGCAGTTCTTTAGCATATTGGATTCTATAAACTCTATAAAGAGTTCTGCAGAGTTCTCAGACCTGGATCTACGAGACGTTACTACAGATCCACTGCCTCACCTCTTCATGTTCTAATAGTGCTGCTCTTATTGTAAAGTTTGTGGAGTATAACCTCCTCCACACATGAACCCCGCTGGTGTTTAGAGCATCACTGAATGCTGTGCTGCTGTGAGATTGGGGACAGGTGTAAATGAGGGTAATGTGTAATGTGGTTTATTGACCTGATCTGGTTTGAGTTGTGAATGAAGTGTGAACACTTGTGTAATGAAATGTGGGCCATGTGCTCTGTTCCCCATCCACTGAGCAGATAACAGCATTATACAGCAAATATAATCACATCAGCAGGAGACTTCAACCCCCCCCCCTCCTCCCCACACACACCCCCAACATATCTCTCCCTCTCCATCTCTCTCTCTCTCTCTCTGAGTCTCTCTATATAAGTTGAGCTTTATTGCTGCTTGTTTAAAAGCAATTAAATCTGTTTTTATGCAGCAACTTCTTAACCCCAAGTTTCCCAGCTTATAATACATGAAAGTCATATTCAGTAGAGATTCTAATAAAATATTTGATAATGTACATAAATTCCACTGAGGGTGCTACAAGGTAACATTTCATTTTAACTACACATTGAACTTTTTAGTCTTTCAGTAAATTATTTAACTTTAATATTAAATCACACATCACTGAAGTATATTTTATTAGTTATATCTTAGTACATTATACTTATATATAAATAATGTGCCACCATATTAACTCATGCATCTTCACTATTGGTTCTTCATCACTAACTCACCATCAGTGTGCAGTCGTGCCCACCCTTGTGTTCTGTTGAATGATACATAATGGTTATATGTCTGCTTGCAGTGTTGTAGGCTATTAGAGCAGGTTTGTGGTTTCTTTACTGTGAAATGAATAAATGAATGAATGAATGAATGAAGAATTTTCTTGCCTTGTGCTAATCTGACCACAAAAGTTCAATTAGCTCAAAATATTTGCATAATGTTTGGAGACAGTGGCGTTCACAGACATTTTTGGGGGCAAGTGCTTAGGAGGGAAAAAGGGCACTTTTTAGCGCACAATGTGCTGTATGAGACATTTTACTGCACAACAAACTGGTTTCAGGTAGGATTTTACTTGATGTGTATGTTACCTGGCTGGTGGGACACAGGGGAGAAAAAGCCTATCTGTTGCCGTGTGTGCTGTGCTGAAGACTCGCTGAACTGCTGCTGCAGCAGGGTCACGTGACAGAGGAAGAGAGAGGTCGGGTGTGTGCGAGCTGATTTCAGGGCATTCTGTTTTCACTCGTTTTTAATCACTCAGGGTTTCAAAAGATCATTTCAAACCGGCCTCAGTAAAATCTTAATAATAATAATAATATAAAAAAAAAACGAAGTTTCAAAAGGGCACTTTGGTTGATAAAGGGCAGAGTTGGTGGTGCTTTATGTCTGATGTCAGACCTGATGTCTATGTCTGAAGCCTCTGTTTGGAAATATACAAGTTTAAACAAATTGTGGGTTTGCAGTGCATTGTGAACTGAGATTCTAATACGTTTCTATGAGAGAGCTTTTAGAGGCCCAGAAGTCTGATTATATTCAACACCACTGTGAACAGCCATGATCTTCATTTATAAATAGAGAGTGAAAAAGAGAAAGAGATAGAAAGAGAAAGGGGAGGGAGAGAGAGAGAGCGATAAAGAAAGAAAATGAGAAAGAGAGGACACAGATGGGGGAGGTGGTGAGCTTTTCCAAATCTATCAATCCATCCAGGCAGCTATACACCGCTGAAACACACACACACACACACACACTGAGGGAGAAGTACACAGATGGATTAATTTAGGATGAGCATGTGTGTTATGGAACATAATGGCCATTTCAGAAGGAATTAGAATAACATTGTGTGTGTGTGTGTGTGTGTGTGTGTGTCTTTGCCAGCATCTTTCTCTGTGTCTGTAACCCACACATATGGCTTGCTGCTCTGCCACCACCAACACTTCTGCTCAGAAATCATCAGTGCTGTTGATTTCATGTGTCTGGTTATATATCTGCCATTGAAGGCTACAGGCTTCCACATTCTCCTCCAGCCGTACCTAAACTCTGACCTCTGCACGTTCTAAAGAAAGCAAGCGGTCACTGTGTGTGCTGACATTTACACTATCGTGCGTCTTCCAATATACTCAACACAAATATCTGCACTAGGGGGCAGCACTCTCAGAACACTATTCCAGACAGAACGTAGAAAGCAACAAAAGCAACACCCCCTCCAAAAAGAACCCAATTTATTAATAATAAGGGAGTTCCACTACAAGACTCTCCACTGGAACAAGAACCTGGAGAGATCCCAGTGTAAAGAGAACATTGTGAACCTGCACTATTAACAAGAACCTTATCAATCTCCACTGTATCAATGAGAAGAGACTCCTCTTTAATAATAACTTCTTTAATGTACCAAGAACTTATGTAAACCTGTACTATACAAAAGAGCCTCGAGCCCTTAACTGTATCAAGAGCCTCATCCATAACTAGAATCTCAAGAGCATCCACAGCAACACAACCTTCAACCTTCTATTCATAATATATAACACTGAGCACCTCCACTGTAACAAGAACCACACAAGCCTCCACTGGGCTTAAGGCTCTGTGAATGAGTGGAACTCTTTTCTTCAGAGAAATGGAGCACTGTTTGGGTAGTATGGAGCTGTTCATCAGTGTTTGACTCCACTTGTGATCTTGTCAAGCTGGATGTCATCAAATTCTTTTCATAACATCTAGTGTAAAGTTAAAGTCACATTAAAGGGGGTAATAGTCTTGATTAAGAAACACACTGGAGAAGTTGGACAGGAAATTAATAGTCTTCAATCAGAAAGTGAAGAAGAGCGCCTGATCCAGACATCATTTTAATGTGAGGCATAGAAGAGTGTGAGTGATTTATATGCAGCATATTTGTGTGTGGGTGTGAGTGTGTGTGTGTGTGTGTGTAGATAGATAGATAGATAGATAGATAGATAGATAGATAGATAGATAGATAGATAGATAGATAGATAGATAGATAGATAGATAGATGTGTGTGTGTGTGTGTGTGTGTATATTAGCATGCAGTAGGTTGGCTGTGAAAGGTGCCCTCGCCCCCAGCTCAATTCATCCCTTCTTCTTTTCTCTCCCCAAATGTGCAGCAGAGTAATAGATTGTGGCGAGCCCCAGCTTTAGCCTGAAGCATTTAGCATAGCTGCCAGGACACACACACACACACACACACACACACACACACACAGATATTAGGTAGTGAGATCATTTCTGATCATAGTATAAGTACCTCAAAACAAAATTGAAAGCACCTCATATACCGTCCTAATGAACTGACTGTGATAGTGTAGTTCTCCTGGCTGCTGTGCTCCTGAATCTGTCTGCATGTCTCTGAAGTCACTGCCATGTTTCTGAATTTGCTACCTTTTTTTTTATATGAATTTGCATGTTTGTAAATGTGCTGAATAGTTAGGAGTCAGTGAGTAAGACTGTAGTCAGATTTCAGTCAGAGTGTGTATGTTTACATCATTCTGGATTGATCTGATCTGATAAACACACACACACACACACACAGTAGTGTTCATTATAGACTTCAGGTTAACAGCAGCACCCTGCAGATCCGCCGCTGTATTGCACAGACATTTAGAGTCTAAGCTGTAGAGATGACCTTTACACACAAACACACACACACAGACACACACACACACACACAAACACACACACAGAATCACCCCCGAGAGCCTGGGGAAGTGGACGTTTGGTTGTTGCTGTTGAAAGAGTTTGCACCATAAACACAAAGGTCTCTCAGGGCAAGTGTAGCTTTACACTGCACTGCCAGTCCCACAGGCTACATTTCACACACACACACACACACACACACACACACACACACACACACACACACACACACACACAGTGCGACATCTATTTCTTCTATGTATTTTTTGCACTATAAGGTGCACTTAAAATCCTATCATTTTATGAAAAATCATCAGTGTGCCTTATAATCCCTTGTGTATTATGTATGAATTTCATCAGTCAGGTATTCAGGAGCAGTAAAGCCACTCTGCTGAAGTACAGTGTTATACAGGAGTTTCAGTTTAGTGTCTTTAGCACTGAGACTGGAGCAGTATTAGCATTACCCACTATCTGCAGCCATAGCTCTTTCACCATTCAGAGATGAGTATATCAGACTGTTTACCATGTTAAAACAAGCTACATGTAACAAACCACTATCTGATATCACCCTGGGTTACCGGAACACTCAGGTTCTTCAGTCTACCGCTATTGGCCATCATTTACTGTTAACCACTGCTGACTAATGCTGCTAACTGTGGCTGGTTTGTGCTGCTAACCCGGGGCTGGCTACCCTGCTGGCTATTCCTGCTGGCACGCAACAGTATTAGACATTATACTGATGTAAACTGTTTGTAATATGATGTCATGACCAATATTCAACCTGAAATGTCTATTGACGTTGGTGGCTAGCTGGGTAAGTGCTTGCTAATTTAATTCACTTGTACCAGCATAACACACACTAATACACTAACACCTCCTATACCACCACCATGCTAATCACTGCTAATCACTGCAGTGCAGGGCTTTTGTACGCATTTACCCCACTGTCCCCACCGAGTAAAGAATATCAGAGCTCAAAGGATTTTTGTAGTCCTAGACATCATAGCTCGGACGGAGCTGCTGTTTCAGGTAAAGAGGTCACTTTGGCATCCCGGTCCTGTTTTGTTAAATTTTCTGGATTGGCTGATGAGAGGGAAGTTTGTTAGCTTATATATTGTCTCTCGCTGTATACGTTATTAAAACAACTTAAACTTGCAATAAACTTAAACAAGTAAGAAAGACTGACTGTGCAATAGTTACTTTCACTTACAAAAGTTAAGCTTCAGGTACAGCAGATTTTGAGTGTCAAGTACTTGTGGTTTGTCTTAAATATGAATGTTTGTTCAACTCTATACAGTATTATAAATGACTAAAAAACTGTTTTAAAAACTTAATTCATTTTGAATTCAGACTTACTCAAATGATTTGAGTAGACTTAACTTATTGTTTACAGTGTACATGGCTGTCATTAAAAGCTGCACTCTAAAAAAAAACAACAGTTTCCAATAGACATTCAAGGTTAAGAAGTTGAGTTGTGTCAAATTCTTGTAGAATTACATTGATCCAAAAATGTATTTTAAGTATGGTGAATTAGTTTTTCAGTTGTAGTAGAAAGCATTTTTAAATAGCATGAACTTAATAACTGTCACCATCAATAGATTTTACACTTTACATAGTTTTACAATAACTGCACAAAGAATCAATTAACATAAATCAAACTCACATAATGAGCACTACGTTTTCTGTTAGTGCAAGTAATCAACTGAGAATTAATGGCTACATATCGGTTACATATCTGGCTCACTGTCAGTCATATTAGTATTACAGTAATGCAGATATGACTAGCTGCACCCAGACAGCATACAGTCTATGCCTCAACTAGACTTCAACTACAATTTGTACATTTTGAAACACAAATGATTTAGTTAGATAAACTTTCAACAAGAAACTTAATAAAGTTAGTTGAGGCAACTACTTTGTTATAGTTTATGGTGCAATTTCATGTTCAGCTGACTTAAAAATCTAATTAAGAACAATTTTAAGTTTTATTTTTATCCTATCATTATCAAAAATGTATTTATAATTCTTGCTGATTTGCGCATATAATATATTTTCTCAGCCTCCACTATTGCCCCTATAATGTCAGTGTCACTGAAGTTATCTTAATACAGTCAAACATTGTCAATATTCAACAGTATGATCAACTTTATTCAATACTTTGGTCACAGCTCATTCCTCACATACTTAAAACTGGTGGCTGGTGGATCCTCTCTACTTCTCCAGAGTGAGATTCAACACAGAGTGATCTATTTTAAACGTTTGTTTCTTTTATTGTTGATGATTATGGCTTTACAACCAATGAAAACTCAAAAATCAGTATCTCAGAAAATGTTAATATTATATAAGACCAATTGGTACTTTTGGTAGAGTGTGGTCAATGTGCCAAGTCCTGCTGGAAAATGAAATCTGCATCTCCATAAAAGTTGTCAGCAGAGGAAAGCATGAAGTGCTTTAAGATTTTGTGGGAAAACACTGCACTGACTTTAGACTAATAAAACACAGTGGATCAACACCAGCAGATGACAGACACATTTCTCCAAACCATCACTGATTGGTGGAAACTTCACACCAGACCTAAAGCAGTTTGGACTGTGTGTCTCTCCACTCTTCCTCCAGACTCTGATCCCTTAATTTACAAATGAAATGTAATATTTACTGATGGTCAGTGATGGTTTGGAGAGACAAGTCATCTGCTGGTGTTGGTCCACTGTGTTTTATCAAGTCCAAAGTCAGTGCAGTGTTGGAGATTTCCCATTTCAAGTAGGACTTTGCCAACTGCCCACACTGCCAAAAGTACCGATTGGTCTTATATGATCTAATTTTTTAAATATTACCTTAAAAAAAATAGATCACTCTGTGTGTAATACATCTACATAATATAAGAGTTTCACATTTTAAACTGAATTACTGAAATAAAGTACCTTTCCAATGATATGTTAACTTTTTTGAGATGCACTAGTACTTTCAAACAGGGTTGAATCAACTTATAATAACTGAGTTTAGTCTGTTGCCACTGGCAGCTTCTTTTCAATTGGCTTCTGGCATCTATTTGCATACTGGGTGTGTCCCCCATTTTTTGCCACTCACCATCAGTGTGTAGTGATTCCCCCAGGCTACGTTAAGTAAACTTATAGATCATACATTATGATTAATAGTGTGGTCTCTCTTTTGTTGGTTGTAAAAGCAGGAATCATTTTCTGAGCTGCTGATTCAGTGTTGGCTGATCTGTCAATACTGTTCACTTTATAGCATTGTCTTTCTTCATCAACTCTTATATGAGCATTTAAAAAAATACTTGAATGAAATCAAAGGGAAGACTAAAAGTAGAATTAACCCTTTGAACCCTAGCCTGTTTTGTTGTGTTTTTTCTTCATTTTTGTCAATTCCTCTTTCAGGTCTTATAACACAGTAATTATATCAGACCTGAGCTCTTTTACTCCAGAAGACATTTTTGTTTAGGCATAGACTATAAATATATTCACACCTAAGATATCTTTTAAAAATTGTTAGATTAGAGTGTGTATGAGTTGAAAGCATAAGAATATTGATGATAGTTCATTACATGGCTTATTATTACTTTGACCAAATACATGGAGAGCATCAGGCATCAGACTTATTTTTCTTGATAATCACACCTCTAGGATGCATGTAGAGACGAAAGACCTGACACTCAGCCTATGCCTATGCTCAGTATTTTGATCAGGACACACAAAGAAGAAAGGACACTATATACAAAAAATGTAAACCTGTGTAAATAAATAAAAATGTTTAGTGCAAAATAATTACTTAGTAAAAATGTGCAAGTAAAATAAAAACTATATAAAGTAGTGCTCAGCATACCTAGCTTTAGTTTGAGTGCAGGTAGTTTCACACTTTTTCTGTGGACACTTTTGAGTCTTTATTTACTGATATTATTTGGTTTGAAACATCATATAAATATGTTTGAAAAACTAAAGGTAAATAATATTGGGGAAGGAGATCTCACTTTTTTAGGTGTGTTTCTCAATGAGTTTCTTGTAGACGCTTTACTGCACTGGGATGTGATCACTATTTTTAGAAAGAGTAAGTTCCGCCCTTTCTAACCATATATGGATTATGTTTGTGTGAATGGATTAATTAAGATGAGAACACAAGCTGCGATTTTGGATGGAAAATCCGTCAATAGGGTTTTAGGGGTTAATATGCAAAGCAATTAATAATATGAATAAACATAGTGTGATGAAGACTGATGGGTTTCTGACATGTCATGAGTGTCCATCGGTCAGTTTTACACAAAATCTAGGCGGAATCCAGACCACAGACAAACAACATCACCAATAAGATGTAACAAAAGGTGGCGGAAATGTCTCAGTGAGCCTTTTAGATGAATTTCGGTAAAAAATAAACTAACCCAATAAAGTTAAATCGTGTTTGGTAATGAATTAATGTGACTGCATTAAATCAAACATTTATCCATTGACTTCAATTTAATTTTAAAAAAGTCTTTCCTTCAACTGAAAATTTGATTTATGCGTAACAGCAGTCATATTCTGTTCCCACCTGATCAAATGCCTACCAGTACTGAGATAACAAAGATTCTAGTGTGACAATTGCTCTGCAGTTGAAGGCAGTCCTGGTTTAAACTAAGCTGTTCTGGTGTTTTTGTTATCAGCACAGTGTGTTCTCTGGAAATTCCTGTGTGTGAGGAGCGTTACATCAGTAAGAGAATTCTGCTTCATCTCAGTCCAGACGCCCAAAAACCCAATCAAAACTGAATCTGCTGCAAAAATACCACACTCAGTACTCAGACCATCAGAGCTGAGTTTCTGCCTGCCGTGGTCTGAGTTACAGACGTCTGCACATCTAGAGCTCAGAGAAGATGATGTGATGGCTTTTTCACATTGTACATATAAAGTGGGAATCCTCAAGGCCTTCTAGGTTTTCAAACAAGGTCTAATACGTTCTTACTTTCTCAGAATGAGAATTGGTATTCTTGGGATTGTGCAGTTTGAGCATCTTCTGTGAGCAGTCAGGAGAGGAGAGCCCCTCCCAAACATAAAATACTCCACACTACACAAAATCCACTGGCAAAATCTAGACAAAAATATATATTTATTTTGAGCTGTTTATGCTTGCTGTATTTTTTGCACTATGAAGCGCACATAAAATCCTTTCATTTTCCCAAAAATCGACTGTGTGCTTTATAATACAGTGCTCTTCATGTATGAATTTTACCACAGTCATGTTGTAAAGCCAGTCTGCTAAAGTGCAGCGTTATACAGGAGTATTAGCATTAGTGTCTAACCACGCTAAGCGCTAGCTCTTTCACATTCAGAGGTAAGTATTATCGGCCTGTAGCCTGCTGCTAACCTCGGCTAGCCCTGCTGGAGCAGCATTAGCATAAGCTGCTTTCCACACTAATTGATATATAAGACTGTAGTCTGCACGTTTACTGTGTTAAAACAAGCTACATGGGATAAACTGCTAGCTTATGTCACCCTGACTTAACGGAACACTCAGGGTTTGTCAGTTTCTCACTGTCTGGCGGCATTAGCCGCTAAACGTGGCTAGCACTAGCTGCTAATGCTAATGCTGCACCCAGCCTTAGTGGAAAACTGGAAATCTGTACTGTACTGTACATTAAGTGACGCGCTTTAATCACCCAATTAAACAGTTTTTAGAAGAGAATCTGTGTATATTAACATCCAGTACTCATTTGACTTTAAAAGAAAATGTTTTTTTTTAAGAATTACAGTTATGTTTAAATAGCTTTGACTTGTGACTTTTTGTGTTTGTTTTGAGTTCAAATTATTTAAAATAAGATAATTATTTCTAAAACAAGCTAAATAATCTTGAACTTACAATGTTTAGTAGGAAAAAACATTTTTATCAAAGAATAAAACAAGATGTATTGCCTTGAAATGAGATCATTTCACTTGCTAAAACTTTGTTTTTTACAGCGTAAAAAAAATGCCAGTGATGTCATCAGTCCCGCCGCACGTGCATTCCATAAAATACCTTTGATATAAACTTTGAAGAAACAATTATTTTTCTAAGTATGTAACACAATGGATTATTCACAGAACCCTTGAGGGAGCTGCTTTATTTTTATACTATTTTTTTTTTCTGACAAACCAATAATGTTGACAAATGCAAATATGACAAATAACACATAACAAATAACACTTGGGGTTGAGTTTCTAAAATAAAATATTTCTATGGTCTGCTGTAGTATACAGATGGCTCTGGAATCACAATAATTAGGTCTCATAAGAGCACTATCTACATCATCATTAATACAGCTTATTTTTTACATAATAAACTTAATCTAACTTAAATAAAATAAATTAACCATTGTTTCTATGTGTGTCTCCCTTCATATATATATATATATATATATATATATATATATATATATATATATATATATATATATATATATATATAATAGATAGAAACAAACATCCAAGATCCTATTAGGGTGCTAATAGGCACACATGCCACCAGCATTCCCACAAATTGATTTCACCACCCAGACCCCAACAGCATCGCCGCGAGCGAGAGAGATACACACAGCATACATCACTGTCTCTCTCAGTCCACAGCCGTGCTAAATGTGATCATTATCTGCATTTGGGGCCCCAATAAAGGTCCTTGAGTAACGCCCTCACTGCCGCGTTAGTGCATCCGCGCACGCCGCTAGCTCTGGGAGAGCTGTCAGGGACACAAAGACGGAAGAGACAAAGAAATAGAAGGACGAAACAGGGTCTGCCGCTGATCAATACCGTCACAGGTGAAAGAATTCTGTGGAAATTGAGGCCCCAGAGGGTACTCAGTGTACCTCCATCTATTGTCCCTGCATTATGTAGCAGTGACAGGCTAGTTTAGCAAGGTTATCAGTTTAGTAGCACACAAAATGCACATTCCCATTATCCGCACCATCTCACCATCTTTCCTAATGTCCAGAGTGAACTCATGGCTTATCTCAGAGGCATGCGGCTGGAGTTCTTGTAGGGCTGCACTGTAGATCTGTAGCATGCTATTAGTGCTATTTGCAAATAATATTTTGCTAATACTGCAGACTGATATTGTGGATGCTAATAAGTTGATTTGTGTTAATAACCGGGGTGGATAAGGCACAGAAGTGTTGCTGGAGTTTTTAAATTCAATTTAATTCAATTTAATTGTATTTCTATATCGCTTTTTACAACAAAAGTTGTCACAAAGCAGCTTTACAGAGAAAAACAGGTCCACGCCTCTTATGAGCAGCACCACAGAGATGCAAATTAATGTGGTGACACAGTGGCAAGAAAAAACTCCCTTTAAGAGGAAGAAACCTTGTAAGTAACCAAGACTCAGTCAGAGGAACCCATCCTACTCGGGTTGACCCACTCAGTAAAATCAAATAACAAACAACAAACAAATAACAGAACAAAATAACAGTACAGAGAGATAATGTGAGCTATAGCTAATGTAACAGTACAGAGAGATAATGTGAGCTATAGCTAATGTAACAGTACAGAGAGATAATGTGAGCTATAGCTAATGTAACAGCACAGAGAGATAATGTGAGCTATAGCTAATGTAACAGTACAGAGAGATAATGTGAGCTATAGCTAATGTAACAGTACAGAGAGATTATGTGAGCTATAGCTAATGTAACAGCACAGAGAGATAATGTGAGCTATAGCTAATGTAACAGTACAGAGAGATAATGTGGAGCTATAGCTAATGTAACAGTACAGTGAGATAATGTGAGCTATAGCTAATGTAACAGTACAGAGAGATAATGTGAGCTATAGCTAATGTAACAGTACAGAGAGATTATGTGAGCTATAGCTAATGTAACAGCACAGAGAGATAATGTGAGCTATAGCTAATGTAACAGTACAGAGAGATAATGTGGAGCTATAGCTAATGTAACAGTACAGAGAGATAATGTGAGCTATAGCTAATGTAACAGTACAGAGAGATAATGTGGAGCTATAGCTAATGTAACAGTACAATGAGATAATGTGAGCTATAGCTAATGTAACAGTACGGAGAGATAATGTGAGCTATAGCTAATGTAACAGTAGAGAGAGATAATGCGAGCTGTAGGCAATGTAACAGTACAGAGAGATAATGTGAGCTATAGCTAATGTAACAGTACAGAGAGATAATGTGAGCTATAGCTAATGTAACAGTACAGAGAGATAATGTGAGCTATAGCTAATGTAACAGTACAGAGAGATAATGTGAGCTATAGCTAATGTAACAGCACAGAGAGATATGATAGAATGTGAGCTATAGCTAATGTAACAGTAGAGAGAGATAATGTGAGCTATAGCTAATGTAACAGTACAGAGAGATAATGTGAGCTATAGCTAATGTAACAGCACAGAGAGATAATGTGAGCTATAGCTAATGTAACAGCACAGAGAGATATGATAGAATGTGAGCTATAGCTAATGTAACAGTAGAGAGATATAATGTGAGCTATAGCTAATGTAACAGTACAGTGAGATAATGTGGAGCTATAGCTAATGTAACAGTACAGAGAGATAATGTGAGCTATAGCTAATGTAACAGTACAGAGAGATATGATAGAATGTGAGCTATAGCTAATGTAACAGTAGAGAGAGATAATGTGAGCTATAGCTAATGTAACAGTACAGAGAGATTATGTGAGCTATAGCTAATGTAACAGTACAGAGACATAATGTGAGCTATAGCTAATGTAACAGCACAGAGAGATAATGTGAGCTATAGCTAATGTAACAGTACAGTGAGATAATGTGGAGCTATAGCTAATGTAACAGTACAGTGAGATAATATGAGCTATAGCTAATGTAACAGTAGAGAGAGATAATGTGAGCTATAGCTAATGTAACAGTACAGTGAGATAATGTGGAGCTATAGCTAATGTAACAGTACAGAGAGATAATGTGAGCTATAGCTAATGTAACAGTACAGAGAGATATGATAGAATGTGAGCTATAGCTAATGTAACAGTACAGAGAGATAATGTGAGCTAATGTAACAGTACAGAGAGATAATGTGAGCTATAGCTAATGTAACAGTACAGAGAGATAATGTGAGCTATAGCTAATGTAACAGTACAGAGAGATAATGTGAGCTATAGCTAATGTAACAGTACAGAGAGATAATGTGAGCTATAGCTAATGTAACAGTACAGAGAGATAATGTGAGCTATAGCTAATGTAACAGCACAGAGAGATAATGTGAGCTATAGCTAATGTAACAGTACAGAGAGATAATGTGAGCTATAGCTAATGTAACAGTACAGAGAGATATGATAGAATGTGAGCTATAGCTAATGTAACAGTACAGAGAGATAATGTGAGCTATAGCTAATGTAACAGTACAGAGAGATAATGCGAGCTATAGCTAATGTAACAGTACAGTGAGATAATGTGGAGCTATAGCTAATGTAACAGCACAGAGAGATAATGTGAGCTATAGCTAATGTAACAGTACAGAGAGATAATGTGAGCTATAGCTAATGTAACAGCACAGAGAGATACTGTGAGCTATAGCTAATGTAACAGCACAGAGAGATAATGTGAGCTATAGCTAATGTAACAGTACAGAGAGATAATGTGAGCTATAGCTAATGTAACAGTACAGTGAGATAATGTGGAGCTATAGCTAATGTAACAGTACAGAGAGATAATGTGAGCTATAGCTAATGTAACAGTACAGTGAGATAATGTGGAGCTATAGCTAATGTAACAGCACAGAGAGATAATGTGAGCTATATCTAATGTAACAGTACAGTGAGATAATGTGGAGCTATAGCTAATGTAACAGCACAGAGAGATAATGTGAGCTATAATGTAACAGGTACTAGTTTATGAATATAAAAAGTGATGGGAAAAAAGAGTGTTCAGAACTTCAGCAGCACTGCCATATCTGATCCACTCATACTGACACAACAAGCACTTACACCACAAAATAATGACCCACCACCCAAATAATAATAGCTGCTCTGTGGTGATCTATCCGGTAAAGTCCAGAGTGCTAAACAGTTTCAGCAGCAGTTAAAGAACAGGGTGAATAAAAGGAGGATAATAATAATAAAATAGGCAGAGAAACAGATACAGGATTATAGGCTGTTATTATAGAACTATAAAGTGGCCTATTTGATAAGTGCAGCTGATGGACAATGAGCAATTACTGTAGAAACAATGATATGGCATTAATGTCTCTCTCTCTCTCTCTCTCTCTTTATTGGGCTGAACAAACAGCAGGCTTTTAGATCTCCTGAGTGGTGTGGATCTGCTGTAATCTGCCGTAATTGGAGGAGCAGTGCTCATTTCCAGGCTTGCTTTGGTAAAGACGCTTTACCGAGAAGCGCTTGCTTCCCGCAGCTCCTCCTCCACACCTGGAGCTGGGCTTCAGAGGATGGGGCTCTAATACATGGCCAGCTGTCGTCAGTCACAAGTTTAATGGTCCTACACCTCTCCTAGAGTTATAGTTAATTAGTTAATTAAGGTGCTAATCAGCAGCAGGACTAACAGTAAAGACATAGTGACCTCAGATACACTAACACACGTACATAAAGGAACATAAAAGAACGCACAGAGCGTTCACATTTCAAACCTAAAAAAATACAAGGTTCCCCTTATTCTCATTAAAATATTGACAAAAATACATTAAGAAAATAAATGGTATTTTAATGTCAGAATTTGGCACCAGAGGCCCATGGACCCAATTCACCTTGTAAACAGCCCAGGCTGGTGGTGGGGGTGTAATGGTGTGGGAAAAGGTTTCTTGGTTTGTTGGTAATTCCTGTTAATTCACTGCATGAATGTGTCCCAAAAAGATCTGAAGAAATTGCATAATGCTGTAATATCATCACAGACCAGACTCTCAAGAGAAATGTTTCCAACAGCTTAGGAATCTAAGACACATTTAAGTCTAGACTGTTTTGAGATCATAGGCCTTACTTACACTGTAAAATCTGTTAAGTTCATTTTATTTATTAGAATTAGAATGGGAAACCAATTGCTCTGAACAAATTAAGCAAATATAGCAGTTATTATCAATTTATGTCTACTATTGAAATCTACTTAAAATACAGTTATATTTACTTTATGTATATATTTAATATATAATAATATATTTTTTATCGTAGTTGTACTGAGTTGTACTGACTTTAAATAATGTAGTAACTCAATTTTAATTTTTTGGGTACTCAGGTATTATTGTTTGCTATTCAAAATAGGCTATATTGTGTTTGTTTTTTTATTTTTCATTAAAGAGGGAAATTAATCTAGTGCCAGTTCCTTCATTGCAGTTCTTAACCAGTATCCAGTTACGCTTCACAGTAAAGAAAATTATAACTTGCTCTTAAGGTTCACAACAGACTGCCCAGGCATTCAGCAGCTAGATAAAAAGAAAACTGAATACCCAAGGAAAGGTAGCCATGGTGGGCAAGAATATACAGTACATGTTGCCAGGAATCAATAGTGTAGATGCATGGGTTTAACATGGTGCTACATTATATAATATACTATGATACAGCAGCTAAAACATTCTACAGTATGTCTGAGTTACAAAGTGGGAATTAGTATTAAAGTTAAAGAAGAATTTACTAAAAGTCTCCCACACTGCTCCTCTGCACATGCTCACTGAAGAACCTTAAAGGGTGCAGTGTAGTTTACTCAAGTGTACTTAGTATTGATTACTAACAATGATATTATTCCTAACAATGGAACCACTATATAGTCAATATCTTTCTGAGCAGATTTATTAAAAAAATTGTAGTTTAGTACAATATACAAAATAATGCAAAATACAGAAACCCCACCACCAGCAGATAAAAGTAAGTTTTAAGCTTTAAGTGTAAAACTGAGCTTCAGTCTCGCTCTGGCTCTAAAACATCCACAGGTGTTTGAACCCATTCCTATAATGTGACAAAGATAGCTTACTGCTGTGGATCTGAAAAGTGTCACGGTCAAGAGCCCATCAGCATATATAGCTCAGGAAAAAAATAAGAGACCACTTTCACCAGGAGTGCCATAAAGTTATCTAAAAGCAGTGTGTAAGACTGGTGGGGGAGATTAAAAACCAGGGTTATTCCACTAAATATTGATTTCTGAACTCTTAAAACTTTATGAATATGAACTTGTTTTCTTTGCATTATTTCAGGTCTGAAAGCTCTGCATCTTTTTTGATGTGTCAGCCATTTCTCATTTTCTGCACATAAATGCTCTAAAATCCAGTATTTTTATTCGGAATTTGGGAGAAATGTCTAGAACCTGTAGTGTAGAAGAACTGAACAGAATAGGACTCTTTTGGACAGATAAACAGGTATGAGCTATAGAGGGGTAATAAACCCCCAGCACTGAGCTGTAGAGCAGTGGAACGGTGTTCTCTGGAATGAAGGTGCTCTGTTCAGTACTTTTGAGATGAGTTGGTGAGTTGAGGATGAGGTGGAGTGCTGATCATTATCCAGCATCCTGACTTCAGTAATGCTCTTGTTGCTTAATGCTTTGAAATTAGCGAAAACAGCAACGCTCCCTCGACAGTGCAATTAACTATTAACTAACCTTCACAAATTAATGACTTTCTGTTACATTGACATATATTTGCATAATGTGTTTCATTATTGAGAGATACATTTATTTTATGTCTGTCCTAGTGTTCTGTCTACTCTATTACCTTTGGGAGAAACAGAACAAGTTCTAATAAATAACCTATAACAGATAACCTATAATAAATGTGACCAACAATGTCACTTTCTCAACTAATTTAATTTATGTTGAAAATACACTAGATTTAGAGCTTTTTTACTCTTGTAGGTGGTTTCTCTGAATCAGTTGATGAGTTTGTTTTGTTTCTTACAGGCACAAACATAAACAATCCAAAATGTGCCCCAACAAACCATGTGAGCGCATTGTCTCCTCTGACTGGTCTCTGAGTTGTCTGGTAGCAATTTTCCAACAAAGGAACTTTGTTGTTGAACCAGTTCTCTTCGGGCTTATGAGAATTGTGGTGCTTTTCAGCAAACTAGCCTGCATTTCCACCATTACAACGTCCCATCAATGTCATCAACAGTGGGCGTTGCACAGTGGCAGTGCTCCTGTACAAACAGATATGCCCATAGATGTTGAGAGATTCTGTCAACAAACAATTTGTACTTTTATTAAGATTTCAACATTGTGATTGTGAGATTGTGAATAGGAAATTGTGCTTTCCTTGGGTTTTCAACTGATTCACTCCTTAACCCTCCTATTCCCCTATTCACTCCAAACCTTTTTCCCTCACCCTTATCTCTCAAATACCTCTCCTTTGTTTAACATAAGTTGATAGAGACACCCCCAATGATGACAACCCCACATACTCCTCCATAAACCTCCACCCTTCTTCCGCCTGCTGTGTTTCAAGCAGTTTCTACTGTATGTAAAGTCCTACTGAAATGTCTTAGTCAGTAAGTCAGTCAATTCAAATTAGGTTTGTGGACCAGACTGGTGCTGGTTCCATGCTGGTGGAAAAACTCCAAGGGAGCAAGAAAGTAAATACAGGAAGAGGGTCCACTGTTTCAGACCAGCGCGTGTAGTTATGCAGTGTAAAGCTGCTTTATCACACAACGAAGAACAGTGTTAAACGACACCTGAACAGCAGTTTAGCTCAAATATGAGGAGTACATTTGATAGTTGTTTCAGATCGAGGCCGGATCACGTTCTCACCACAAACAGAACCGCTCCGGAGTTGGTTTGGGAGCAGCCGGAGAACAACTCTTCTCCTGGGTCTGGTGCTGTTGTTTTGATTCGCTCCCAATTGTGATTAATGTTTTCACACCTGCTCAAACAAACTGCACCAGGAGTACAAACCAACCAGAGTCTGATTCAGTGCTGGTGTGAAAACGTCCTTAGACCTGCCATGTGGAGGCAAGCTCTGAGGTGCAACACATGCACTATTAAGGCTTGGTTGGTTGTTGTGTTACATGTTTGTGTTTCAGCATAGGTTGTTTAGATGAACTGGGGTGTAACTGATATGTTTTGAGTGTGTTTATGCCATATTCAATTTTTTTATTTTTAACAATACAAGAATTCTGTATTGACTGATGTCTTGAATGACCCACTTTTGAATCATGTTTGCAATGCAGAGACCTGTAAATATTTAGAGCCAGACATCCCACCTCTTATTCCACCTCTCCCACAACATGCAGGCTTTTTCTGATGGACTGGGAAGAAAACAGCATGTTGTGAACGTTGAGGAGTATAACAGTGCCATATCAAACTGTTGCATTTTTAGAAAGACACATTATTTGATGCAGTTTTAAATTTTGCACTTTTGAACATGTTGGTAATGGAAATGTGTGACCCTGAACAACTTTTAATAGACATCCCACCTCTCCTGCAACACGCAGAATTATCCCACATTCTCCCTGCTAATATTATCATATTATCTTGTCTGGTCTCTCCTTGTACTTAGTAGAACAATAAGTGCTCTCTCTAGGGGGCATGGTCTATATCCTGATTTGTCTCTACTTGGACACAGTAGACCAATCAGTGAGCTCTGTGGGTGGGATTTTCATAGTGCATTACTCTAGTTCAGTTCTGCTTGGGGGTTTAAACACAGGGAATATAAAGGTTTGTATTTCCCCTTTGGGTGTTTACAGGCACCACTCACAAACTACAATTAGATGATCAGAATCTGATAGGCCTCTTTTAATACAGCCTAACTGAAAACACTTTTCTAGATATTTACATGAAGTCTTCACATTTTTTGGCAGGAATTTGGGATTTTGGCTATCCTTGCATTCATCCATCTCTTGGCACTAACCTCGTGAGAACTGCCACTTGCGGCAGCCTGAGGTTAGTGACATTTCAGTTTGGAGAGGGACAGGAAAGTTTTTTTCTTTTTTAACTATAATATAATACAAGAAATTTACGAGAAAATAGTAATGTGGGAGGACAGCAGGAAAGAGGGTTTCCCAGCCAAAATGTGAGACTTGACAGGTATGCTCTGTGGATGTCCTTAATAATCAAGTTCCCTTTGGACTTAATAAAAGAATAAAAAAGAAAAAAATGGCATATAAAAAATTTACAAAATATTCAAAAGCTAAAAAGATATTCAACAATGCTCTACCTTTATATTATTTAAACAGAGAAACAATGCTGAATAAAAAATAGGTTGTTGGCTGCTTGCAATGAGCTTTTGCAAGCTGGGATGCCTGCTGTACATAAAGTGAAGGTTCTTTAGAGCTTAAAAATATTCTTCACCTGCAGAATATGTGGACAAAACTATTGGGACACCTGCTCATTTATTGTAAGTCCAATGTTATATAAATAGTTTTTCCAAACTGTGTTGAAGTAACTTTACTCTTTACTGTCCAGGAAAGGTTTCATAATTTAAATTATTTGATTGAATTCAGCAACAAGAGAATTTGTGATGTCAGGATGTTGGATAATCACCGCCCACCTCATCCACAACTCCCCAACTCATCTCTATACAATCACACCTGGCATTAGACATGCTGTTTCAGAGTGTGCGTCTTTATTACAAACATACTTCCTAATAGAAGCAAAAGTGTTTCTTCTAAAGCATCACTGAAAAAAACCTTCAAAGAACTTTCATTGTTGAGAGTGTATCAGCCCTTTAAATCTAGCAGGCTATCTATACAGTACTCCAGTCCAGTACAGCTGCACCTCACCTGAGTCACAGTATAAACTCTCTCAGACTAACACAGTCTCTCTCAGTCCCTCTTTATAGAAGCATCATCAGACAATCTGGAATCAACACTCACAAACCTTTTTATCTTATGAATCTTCCTCTCTATTACTCACACACACACACACACACCTTCGCTTTGGAGCTTCCCACACTATTTCTATTGTATCCAGCTCTCTCTTTCTCTCTCCCACAACTGCATCTGCAGTTACCATCACAGCTCAGCCAGAATCAAGAACAGAAGAGGCAGCGGAAAGAAAGAGAGTGAGAGATGGAGGAAAAGAGAGGTGGAAAGAAAGAAAGAGTGGGAAAAGAAAAAGAAAGAATGAAAGAAACAACAGAGAGAACAAGGCAATGAGAGAAAGAATAAGAGAGGTAAACCCAAAGCAATATTAAAGTGAATAGACTCACCTGAAGCAGGAGTGAAGGATTTTTAGAGGGAAAGAGAAGAGATCCGCAGCCCAACACACAGAGAGAGATAGAGAGAAAGAGAGAGAGAGAGAGAAGGACGAGAAAAGGAATGGAAAAAGAGAGGGAGATGAGGCAACGCAGATGCTGTGAATACAGAGAGAGAGATAAGGGAGCAGAAAATCCTGGAGAACAGGAGGATGAGAGAGAGAGAGAGAAGGGGGAGTGAAGAGGTGGGCTGAGATGAGGATATAAAGAGCGAGACACACTCGTGAGTGCAGCGGCCACACACACACACACACACACACACACACACACACAGCGCGCTGCTGCACAATCGCATTTGACAGCACAGAGACGAGGTCCGCCTACCTGCTTCACGCACACACACACATGCGGGCGTGCGCTGTATTCTGAGGTGGCACTTTATTTCCATTGTTCCAGACTTATCAGATTTATGATGTCTTTCACAGAGATATGAGCCATGTGCTATATGCTATATAAGCTAGTGGGTGTGTGTGTGTGTGTGTGATGGAGGGGGTTTCCTGATCACCCCTTGCTCAACACAGGCAAGCCCCGAGAAAGAGAGAGAGAGCGCGAGACAGAGAGAAAAAAAGATAGAGAGCGAAAAAGAGAGAGTGAGAGCAAGAAAGAGATGAGGACTGTGCCAGCTCCAGTAATTGCCTGAATGCTAGAGGGATTATTGTTTTTTCTCACTTCCTTTTCCCCTTTTCTTTGAATTGTCTCCTTTGTCCATGCCTTTCTCTTTCTTCTACTCTTTCTTTCTTCTCTCCTCTTCTCTCGATATAATTTGATCTTTTCTGCTACTATTTTCTGTCATCTCTCTTTACTTCTCTGATTTCTCTGTCTCTCTCTCTCTCTCTCTCTCTCTGTCTCTATCCTTGTCTTTATTCTCTCTGTCTCTCATTTTTTTTGTGGATGTGTGAGCCGCACATGAACTTGCTGGCTGGGTCCCTGACTCACACTCTCTCTGGATTAAGTATGTATTAGTTGTGTGTGTGTGTGTGTGTGTGTGTGTGTGTGTGTGTGTGTGTGTGTGTGTGTGTGTGTGTGTGTGTGTGTGTGTGTTCAGCTGTTAATAACTGACTATGCTGGTGAACAACCAGGATTGAGGTAGGGTAGGAAACACAGAACATCACTTATAAAAAGTGCTCAGAATAAGTGTAAGAGCTCAGAATAAGTGTAAGAGCTCAGAATAAGTGTAAGAGCTCAGAATAAGTGTAAGAGCTCAAAGTGAGAGTAAGAGCTCAGAGTGAGAGTAAGAGCTCAGAGTGAGAGTAAGAACTCAGAATAAGTGTAAGGGCTCAGAATAAGTGTAAGAGCTCAGAATAGGTGTAAGAGCTCAGAATAAGTGTAAGATCTCAGAATAAGTGTAAGAGCTCAAAGTAAGTGTAAGAGCTCAGAGTGAGGGTAAGAGCTCAGAGTGAGAGGAAGAGCTCAGAGTGAGAGTAAGAGCTCAGAATAAGTGTAAGAGCTCAGAATAAGTGTAGGAGCTAGAATAAGTGTAAGAGCTCAGAGTGAAAGTAAGAGCTCAGAATAAGTAAAAGAGCTCAGAATAAGTGTAAGAGCTCAAAGTAAGTGTAAGAGCTCAGAGTGAGGGTAAGAGCTCAGAGTGAGAGGAAGAGCTCAGAGTGAGAGTAAGAGCTCAGAGTTAGTGTAAGAGCTCAGAATAAGTGTAAGAGCTCAAAGTAAGTGTAAGAGCTCAGAGTGAGAGTAAGAGCTCAGAATAAGTGTAAGAGCTCAAAGTAAGTGTAAGAGCTCAGAGTGAGAGTAAGAGCTCAGAATAAGTGTAAGAGCTCAGAGTGAGGGTAAGAGCTCAGAATGAGAGGAAGAGCTCAGAGTGAGAGTAAGAGCTCAGAATAAGTGTAAGAGCTCAGAATAAGTGTAGGAGCTAGAATAAGTGTAAGAGCTCAGAGTGAAAGTAAGAGCTCAGAATAAGTAAAAGAGCTCAGAGTGAGGGTAAGAGCTCAGAGTGAGAGGAAGAGCTCAGAGTGAGAGTAAGAGCTCAGAGTTAGTGTAAGAGCTCAGAATAAGTGTAAGAGCTCAAAGTAAGTGTAAGAGCTCAGAGTGAGAGTAAGAGCTCAGAATAAGTGTAAGAGCTCAAAGTAAGTGTAAGAGCTCAGAGTGAGAGTAAGAGCTCAGAATAAGTGTAAGAGCTCAAAGTAAGTGTAAGAGCTCAGAGTGAGAGCAAGAGCTCAGAATAAGTGTAAGAGCTCAGAATAAGTGTAAGAGCTCAGAATAAGTGTAAGAGCTCAAAGTAAGTGTAAGAGCTCAGAGTGAGAGTAAGAGCTCAGAATAAGTGTAAGAGCTCAAAGTAAGTGTAAGAGCTCAGAGTTAGTGTAAGAGCTCAGAATAAGTGTAAGAGCTCAAAGTAAGTGTAAGAGCTCAGAGTGAGAGTAAGAGCTCAGAATAAGTATAAGAGCTCAAAGTAAGTGTAAGAGCTCAGAGTGAGAGTAAGAGCTCAGAATAAGTGTAAGAGCTCAAAGTAAGTGTAAGAGCTCAAAGTAAGTGTAAGAGCTCAGAGTGAGAGTAAGAGCTCAGAATAAGTGTAAGAGCTCAAAGTAAGTGTAAGAGTTCAGAGTGAGAGTAAGATCTCAGAATAAGTGTAAGAGCTTAAAGTAAGTGTAAGAGCTCAGAGTGAGAGTAAGAGCTCAGAATAAGTGTAAGAGCTCAGAATAAGTGTAAGAGCTCAGAGTGAGAGTAAGAGCTCAGAGTGAGAGTAAGAGCTCAGAATAAGTGTAAGAGCTCAGAGTGAGAGTAAGAGCTCAGAGTGAGAGTAAGAACTCAGAATAAGTGTAAAAGCTCAGCATAAGTGAAAGAGCTCAGAATAAGTGTAAGAGCTCAGAATAAGTGTAAAAGCTCAGAATAAGTGTAAGAGCTCAGAATAAGTGAAAGAGCTCAGAGTGAGAGTAAGAGCTCAGAAAAAGTGTAAAAGCTCAAAATAAGTGTAGGAGCTCAGAATAAGTGTAAGAGCTCAGAGTGAGAGTAAGAGCTCAGAATAAGTAAAAGAGCTCAGAATAAGTTTAAGAGCTCAAATTAAGTGTAAGAGCTCAGAGTGAGGGTAAGAGCTCAGAGTGAGAGGAAGAGCTCAGAGTGAGAGTAAGAGCTTAGAATAAGTGTAAGAGCTCAGAATAAGTGTAAGAGCTCAAAGTAAGTGTAAGAGCTCAGAGTGAGAGTAAGAGCTCAGAATAAGTGTAAGAGCTCAAAGTAAGTGTAAGAGCTCAGAGTGAGAGTAAGAGCTCAGAATAAGTGTAAGAGCTCAAAGTAAGTGTAAGAGCTCAAAGTAAGTGTAAGAGCTCAGAGTGAGAGTAAGAGCTCAGAATAAGTGTAAGAGCTCAGAGTGAGAGTAAGAGCTTAGAATAAGTGTAAGAGCTCAGAGTGAGAGTAAGAGCTCAGAGTGAGAGTAAGAACTCAGAATAAGTGTAAAAGCTCAGCATAAGTGAAAGAGCTCAGAATAAGTGTAAGAGCTCAGAATAAGTGTAAAAGCTCAGAATAAGTGTAAGAGCTCAGAATAAGTGAAAGAGCTCAGAGTGAGAGTAAGAGCTCAGAAAAAGTGTAAAAGCTCAAAATAAGTGTAGGAGCTCAGAATAAGTGTAAGAGCTCAGAGTGAGAGTAAGAGCTCAGAATAAGTAAAAGAGCTCAGAATAAGTTTAAGAGCTCAAATTAAGTGTAAGAGCTCAGAGTGAGGGTAAGAGCTCAGAGTGAGAGGAAGAGCTCAGAGTGAGAGTAAGAGCTTAGAATAAGTGTAAGAGCTCAGAATAAGTGTAAGAGCTCAAAGTAAGTGTAAGAGCTCAGAGTGAGAGTAAGAGCTCAGAATAAGTGTAAGAGCTCAAAGTAAGTGTAAGAGCTCAGAGTGAGAGTAAGAGCTCAGAATAAGTGTAAGAGCTCAAAGTAAGTGTAAGAGCTCAAAGTAAGTGTAAGAGTTCAGAGTGAGAGTAAGAGCTCAGAATAAGTGTAAGAGCTTAAAGTAAGAGTAAGAGCTCAGAGTGAGAGTCAGAGCTCAGAATAAGTGTAAGAGCTCAGAGTGAGAGTAAGAGCTCAGGGGTGCGTTTCCCAAAACGTTCTTAACGCTAAGTACTTCGTAACTTCGTACTTACGAACAATCTTAAAATTACGAGCGTTTCCCGAAAGCCTTCGTAACTAACGTAGTACTTAAACTCGTTCGTAACTTTACGAGTGGTCTGACCCACTCGTAAATAACTAAGTTCTTCTTAACGTGGAATCCACGTGCAGTTCTGACTCAAAAACGAAAGAGGCCGCTTTTGATCCTTAAAAAAATGCATTTAAAGATGCATTCAGCATACGTATTTATAAAAAAATAAACAATAAAAAAAAGACTAAATTCCAGACTATTTAAATTAATTTATTAACCTGCGCATATTTATTCATAGTATTTGGGTTCATTATATGGTTGAAATAATCGTATTCACGTGAAGAAAAAGTTACAATTACCTACAAATATAATTTTTATTCACACATATCACACACATATGGATTAAATTAACGATTTTCCCCAGTCTGACAGTCGTAGTAGTAAACAAATAAGTAAATATTTTTTTTTTCTTAACGTATATAAGTAACCAATTGGAAGGCTGATAATGGTGCGCATTCGAGGAATATGGCGGCTGTCCAAAGAATACTGTTTTTAAATCAGAGACGCCGTTTGAGAAGACGCCGTAATCCACGAGGACAGTTAGTTCGTCCCAATGCTGTTCGCCGTTTAAATCTGGACCTACTAGATCTCCCTGATGATGTCCTGTGTGACAGATACCGGCTGCCTAGGGAAGAGATCATGGTTCTTCTCGGTCTAGTACAGGAGGAGCTGACAAGACGGACGAAGAGAAATTATGCACTTAGTCCCACCATTCAACTACTGACAACGCTTCGTTTTTATGCCACTGGTGGGTTTCTGCAGACTCTGGGTGATGCCTATGGCCTAAGCAAAGCTGCTGTATGTAAATGTGTGCATGCTGTCACTAAAGCGCTCCTGCGCCATGCACCAACATACATTACGTTTCCACGTACCAGGGATGCATTGCAAGGAACAAAAATAGGCTTTCATGCAATTGGAAGCATTCCTGGAATTGTTGGTGTGGTGGACGGTACACTTATCCCCATACACACTCCCAGCCTCTTGAGCCCCATCTACACCTGTCGTAAAGGCTACTCTGCATTAAATATCCAGGTCATATGTAACCACCAAGGCCTCTTTACTGACATTGTGGCCAAATGGCCCGGAAGTACTCATGACTCCTTCATTTGGGCAAATTCCGGAGTGTGTCAGATGGCAAGCCGGGGTGCATTTGCTGGTGGACATGTCCTGGGTGACAGTGGTTATCCACTCCGAAGCTTTATTCATACTCCTGTCCTGAATCCCCAGACAGAGGCTGAGGAGAGATACAACATGGCACACCGCAGAACACGCAGTGTTGTAGAGAGAGCTTTGGGCATTTTGAAAATGCGTTTTAGGTGCCTTCACAAGTCATCAGGAGGCCTCCGGTGTTCACCAGAACGCAGCTGTGCCATAATTGTTGTATGTGCTATGCTTCATAACATTGCGGTGCAGGCTGGTATACACCTTCCTGATGAAGAGAGTGAGGAAGATGAGGAGGATGATGAGGAGAGAGAGAAAGGAAATGTTCCTGAAGTATTACCAGGAATGAGGAGAGAAGGACTTTACCAGGCTGGCTGGCAAGCACGGATGCAAATCATTAGGGATGTGTTTACTTAACTTACTGGAAATAACATGTCTTTGGGATGCAAGACTTCTTTTTGTTTGTGTAATTTTTTATTTTAGTTTTCATTTCACACATTTTGCTTTTCAAAATATTCACATTTTATTTACAGTCCAACATATTACATACAAAATAAATAAATGAAACAGTCATTAAACTGAAAAAAAAAAAACTTGTCCTGGCATCTTTTTTTATATCTGCTGTGGGTTTTCAGTGGAACTGGGGTCTGGAAGAAAAGGTTCATCTTTAAGTTAATGAACACAAAACTGTAAAGTATTTTAAAGATATAGATAAATATATTGTTAGTATGATTACATTTTATATATGAGAGATCAGTAAATTATATGTACACTATTATTACTTGGCAGAAGTATCTTACCTTGTTCAGAGGGCAGTATGATGGGAACGGAGATAGCTGGCCTGGACAGCTGAAATTCAGCCACAGAAAGCTGTTTGGCCATTATTTCAAGTTTAGCTCTCTTCAGGTCCACCAGCTCTTGATGTTGCCTCTCCCTCTGTTGCAGCTTTTCCCTTTTTAACTGGAGCCGCTCCTTTTCAATGTTCAGTCGTTCTCTTTCTATTAAAATTAACTCCTCACTACAGGCACAGGTGTTTCGGGGGGTCTCTGTAGTAGGTGGAGCTCTAAGACTAGTCTGTGTAACGGAAGGGCCAGGAGATGATGCAGGACTGTCTGATGCTGATGAGGGATGTACAGGGGATGTAGGTTGAGGTGGGGTAGATGGGAACTCATTTGAACACACATCTACCCCACCAGAGATCCCTCTGGTTGCAGTTGGCCCTAGTATTGCAAGAGCTCTTTCCTCTTCAGGAGATAGGGCTGGTATAGATGACTGACCCCCACCAGTCTTAGCCCTCTCTTTCCGTATTTCTGCTCCTTTTTTTTTTGCTTGACTGGAAAAGTCATGCCATTTTTTTTTATGTCCATCGCTGTCCGTTGGATTGTACTACATGCACTTATGTTTTTGCCAATATCCTCCCATTTTTGCCTTTT
The DNA here is from genome assembly GCF_023375975.1 of Astyanax mexicanus. Lineage (NCBI taxonomy): Eukaryota > Metazoa > Chordata > Actinopteri > Characiformes > Acestrorhamphidae > Astyanax > Astyanax mexicanus. Next base: position 17,251,635 of record NC_064410.1, on the reverse strand, counting down.
TTCTCTGTTTGTTGAACTTCCCCGAGCTTTAGAAAAGAGTATTTGCTGATTCTTTTTGATTTCCTCCAGCATGTGGCTTAGTTCGTCTTGTGAGAAATTACGTTTGCGTGGTCGGGTAGACATGCTTCCAGATTGAGGAATGATGTGTCAATTGTGTGCCTATTTATAGGCTTGACGTGTAATTGCAAGTGAAATTTTTTTATAAATGTTATTTACTTATAAGTAAATATATTTTATTTGGCTTTTTATATCATACAAAATTATACCTTTGTGGCTTAATAATGAAGAACTGTATATAAATCGGTGGTCTAGTTTTCATCTGGCTTTGCCTTAAACCTCACAGACACGGGGGCGGAGCCACCAAAGTGCTACTTAAAGGTCCTTCGTAAGTATGGAGACTTAAGAGTGGCTTCTGGAAACAGTCGGAAAAATGGCGTTCTTAAAGTTAAGTCGTTCTTAAAGTTGTTCTTAAATCCCTAAGAACAATCGCTATCGGGAAACGCACCCCAGAGTGAGAGTAAGAGCTCAGAATAAGTGTAAAAGCTCAGCATAAGTGAAAGAGCTCAGAATAAGTGTAAGAGCTCAGAATAAGTGTAAAAGCTCAGAATAAGTGTAAGAGCTCAGAATAAGTGAAAGAGCTCAGAGTGAGAGTAAGAGCTCAGAATAAGTGTAAAAGCTCAGAATAAGTGTAGGAGCTCAGAATAAGTGTAAGAGCTCAGAGTGAGAGTAAGAGCTCAGAATAAGTAAAAGAGCTCAGAATAAGTTTAAGAGCTCAAAGTAAGTGTAAGAGCTCAGAGTGAGGGTAAGAGCTCAGAGTGAGAGGAAGAGCTCAGAGTGAGAGTAAGAGCTTAGAATAAGTGTAAGAGCTCAGAATAAGTGTAAGAGCTCAGAATAAGTGTAGGAGCTCCGAATAAGTGTAAGAGCTCAGAATAAGTGTAGGAGCTCAGAATAAGTGTGAGAGCTCAGAATTAGTGTGAGAGCTCAAAGTAAGTGTAAGAGCTCAGAGTGAGAGTAAGAGCTTAGAATAAGTGTAAGAGCTCAGAGTGAGAGTAAGAGCTTAGAATAAGTGTAAGAGCTCAGAGTGAGAGTAAGAGCTTAGAATAAGTGTAAGAGTTCAGAGTGAGAGTAAGAGCTTAGAATAAGTGTAAGAGCTCAGAGTGAGAGTAAGAGCTTAGAATAAGTGTAAGAGCTCAGAATAAGTGTAGGAGCTCAGAATAAGTGTAGGAGCTCTGAATAAGTGTAAGAGCTCAGAGTGAGAGTAAGAGCTCAGAGTGAGAGTAAGAGCTCAGAGTGAGAGTAAGAGCTTAGAATAAGTGTAAGAGCTCCGAATAAGTGTAAGAGCTCAGAATAAGTGTAGGAGCTCAGAATAAGTGTGAGAGCTCAAAGTGAGAGTAAGAGCTCAGAGTGAGAGTAAGAGCTCAGAGTGAGTGTAAGGGCTCAGAATAAGTGGGAGAGCTCAGAGTGAGAGTAAGAGCTTAGAATAAGTGTAAGAGCTCAGAGTGAGAGTAGGAGCTTAGAATAAGTGTAAGAGCTCAGAGTGAAAGTGAGAGCTTAGAATAAGTGTAAGAGCTCAAAATAAGTGTAAGAGCTCAGAATGAGAGTAAGAGCTCAGAGTGAGAGTAAGAGCTCAGAGTGAGAGTAAGAGCTTAGAATAAGTGTAAGATCTCCGAATAAGTGTGAGAGCTCAGAATTAGTGTGAGAGCTCAAAGTAAGTGTAAGAGCTCAGAGTGAGAGTAAGAGCTTAGAATAAGTGTAAGAGCTCAGAGTGAGAGTAGGAGCTTAGAATAAGTGTAAGAGCTCAGAGTGAAAGTGAGAGCTTAGAATAAGTGTAAGAGCTCAAAATAAGTGTAAGAGCTCAGAATGAGAGTAAGAGCTCAGAGTGAGAGTAAGAGCTCAGAGTGAGAGTAAGAGCTTAGAATAAGTGTAAGATCTCCGAATAAGTGTAAGAGCTCAGAATAAGTGTAGGAGCTCAGAATAAGTGTGAGAGCTCAGAATTAGTGTGAGAGCTCAAAGTAAGTGTAAGAGCTCAGAGTGAGAGTAAGAGCTTAGAATAAGTGTAAGAGCTCAGAGTGAGAGTAAGAGCTTAGAATAACTGTAAGAGCTCAGAGTGAGAGTAAGAGCTTAGAATAAGTGTAAGAGCTCAGAGTGAGAGTAGGAGCTTAGAATAAGTGTAAGAGCTCAGAGTGAGAGTAAGAGCTTAGAATAAGTGTAAGAGCTCAGAGTGAGAGTAAGAGCTTAGAATAAGTGTAAGAGCTCAGAGTGAAAGTGAGAGCTTAGAATAAGTGTAAGAGCTCAAAATAAGTGTAAGAGCTCAGAATGAGAGTAAGAGCTCAGAGTGAGAGTAAGAGCTCAGAGTGAGAGTAAGAGCTTAGAATAAGTGTAAGATCTCCGAATAAGTGTAAGAGCTCAGAATAAGTGTAGGAGCTCAGAATAAGTGTGAGAGCTCAGAATTAGTGTGAGAGCTCAAAGTAAGTGTAAGAGCTCAGAGTGAGAGTAAGAGCTTAGAATAAGTGTAAGAGCTCAGAGTGAGAGTAAGAGCTTAGAATAAGTGTAAGAGCTCAGAGTGAGAGTAAGAGCTTAGAATAAGTGTAAGAGCTCAGAGTGAGAGTAGGAGCTTAGAATAAGTGTAAGAGCTCAGAATTAGTGTGAGAGCTCAAAGTAAGTGTAAGAGCTCAGAGTGAGAGTAAGAGCTTAGAATAAGTGTAAGAGCTCAGAGTGAGAGTAAGAGCTTAGAATAAGTGTAAGAGCTCTTCATACTGGATGGAGAGTAAAATATTAGGATGCATTTTCTTCAAATAGTTATGTTTCTTATTTAAAAAAATATATATATAATATATGCTGTCAAATAATTGGGGCATCCGTCTCTAAAACTCTTCTGGATGGTTTGACTGGCGTCTCCAGCTGTGAGAGAGGAGGCACATGAGGAGCAGGAGTAGGAGGAGTGTCAGTGCCTGGAGGAGTGCATCCTTGTGTCACTGTGAAGAAAACAAAGCTGTGTGACTGACGCCACCATGTTTAAAAGATGCTGCTGTACGCCGAAAGCGCGACAGCCCGGCGAGAGCAGGCGGAGCGGAGCCGGGTGGCCTGCAGGCCGTTTCAGAGGGAATTATCTGGTGCTAACACTCGCTGAAGTTTGAAGGGAACTCATTCAGGAGCATGACATTCAGTGACAGCAGCTTTGATCATCCTGAAGAAGCAGCTGGTGTGTGTCTCAGCTTTGTATCAGTGTGTGAGGAGTGCATTCTACTACTGTCATGATCCTCTTTACTAATCTCTCCTCTACTGTAGCACACACACACACACACACACACACACACACACACACACACACACAACTGTGACCTTAAAGTTGTGTCTGTTTTATCTGCTTTTACTAGACCTGGACGATATGTCCAAAATGTGTATTTCTTAATTTCTTAATATATATTTCTTAATTTTGATTGATATGATATAATTCCAATACTAATATAAACAGTATGAAAGCCATCACCTGTGGTGCATATAACCAATGACTGACAGAGCTGGGCAATACAATAAAAATATTCCAATACTAAAAAAGCTATTTTCAGGATATACAGTATTTACCACAATGTCAGGATTTTTTTACTGTAATGAAATGCACAGTTGGGTCAGTGTTCTTTAAGCACTGATGACATCATTGATATGCTTATTACAGTATATTGTTAATATAATAAAATGTTGATTTGTTATCATATTTTTGCACTAAGGTGAATTTAAAATCATTTAATTTCCCCAAAAATCATCAGTGTGCCTTATGTAAGAATTTTATCCTGTTATACAGGAGTTTTAGCTTCATCAGCATCGAGACTGGAGCAGTATTAGCATTAGCTGCTAATTGTGTTAAGCACTAACTCATTTGCTGTTCAGAGGTGAGAAAATAGGCCTGTAGCCTGCTGAAAACCTCAGCTAGCACTGCTGGAGCAGCATTAGCATTAGATGCTAACAATGCTAAGCGCTAGCTCTTTCGCCATTCAAAAGTGAGTATATTGGAATACTGTAGCCTGCAAGTTTACCATGTTAAAACAAGCTTCATGGGACAAACCCCTAGCTAATATCACCCTGGCTTACTAGAGCTAACAGGGTTCCTCAGTGTATCACTGTTGGGCAGCATTAATTGAATTCTGGAAATCTAAGCTTACTGTAAATAAACAGAAGCGCATTACTCAGCAAAATAAACCACCTCAAGAGAGAAGTCTGTGTAGATGAACATCCAGCACTCGTTTGCCTTAAAAAAAAGTTTTTTTCAGAATTACGGTTTTCTTAACTTAACTTAGCTTAGCTTTACAGGTCTAGCCGCTCAGCAGCATGACATGCGGAATTAGAATAAAAATATGATAACACTCCTTATTAATATAATTATTTCCTTATTAGTGTCACATAATGTGCCTTATAATCTGGTGCTCCTTATAGTGCGAAAAATACGGTACTCAGATCTCATACTCATATTTCCCATACAGATCCTTAGACATCATAATGAACACAATCTGAAACATCTGCTCCCTGCTCATTAGCAGCTCTGCTGCTCAGACCTCCTGCTTTTGTAAGCACATTTATACATTTACACAAGTACTGTAGGGAACTTCATGCTGAAGCTTTTTTAAACACAATAAACCACAATTTGATCAAACATCAGCTAGAAGATGACGATTATTTAACCCCTTCAGTTTCTACATCTGTCCGAACTGGTTTGGATTCTATCTCATGGGTGTTGGGTTAAACGCTGGTAGAAAGCAGGAAGGTCCACACATGTTAGCTGTGCTGAAATGAGTGAAGATGATTGATGGAGTCTGTTAGACTCTCTGTTAAACAGTGAAAGAGGAAATACAATAATTCAGAGCCAGACATGATGATGCAGACAGTTATCAGGTAAAAATATTGCCAATTATATTTTTCTTTTTTTGTATTAACTAAATATGCAGAGGCAAGCAGCCCTTGTTGACCAGGCTATACACTGACAACACGCCCACCATGTGAATACATTATGCCCTGAACTCAATAATTATATGAACTTTGGTTTTATGAAATTGGTTAAATAAGTTGCCAACACTTAGAAATCACAATTTAGAATTACTATTAAATGTCAGTATAACTCAATTTTAATCAACCACCCTATGCATCAACAAAAGAGCTAGTCTGTAACTGTGTGCCTAGAAAATTCACCTTTATGGAAAGTGTGTCTGATAAATTTGATAAGTCAGTGTGTGTGTGTGTGTGTGTGTGTGTGTGTGTGTGTGTGGTCATCTTCTTTTACTTGATATTACCATTGCTTCGCACTATAAGAATATAAATGACTGTCTGTATGAAAATGTTCATGATTTGTTGAATTAAGTCCTTCAGAGCTCTACTTAACACTCTCTCCCTCTCTCCTGCTCTTCTTGAGTTATTAAGGTTAAATGACTAATTTGATTAGGTCATAACATGCAGCGTCTCGGTTACGGGGAAGGCCAGGGTTTACTGGCGGAGGGCAGGACGAGGTGGAGGCTAGGAGTGAAGACACACACATTTCTCACACTGAACATTACATTTATTTATGGAGCATGGGGTGAGGGTTACAGGGGGTTAGCTAACTGGCAGAATAGAGAATTTATCCTGAGAGTTTTATTGAGTTTTAGGGAATGTGATTAAAACTTCAGATGCTTAAGTTGTGGCTTAATTGCTAAACTCCAATCATTATCCACTTTATTAAAACACCTGCCATCCATTCTGATCATTCTCTGCTTTAAGCTCCTCCTACCTATTAAAGCTTTAGATTCGAGTATCAAAAAAAAGCCCTGAGAGAAGAGCAGTAATGAAGCAGCAGGTCTGAACTGCTGAGACTAAAACCACAGCTCTGATACTCAAAACCCACCTCCATCTGCTGACTGTAAATCCTCCCTAAACCAAGGTGAGAGACACAAACACACACACACACACACACACACACACACACACACACACACAGGAAAGCAGTTAAACTTAACATTATAGTTTCTTTTTGCAGTAATAAATTAAATATATATTTTTATAAATTTATTTTAGTATTAAATTGTTTCTTTCTAATGTTTTTTTTTCTTTTCAGTATTTTTCCTACAACCTCAATTTAAAAAAATTGAAGCACTGTTAAATGGTAATTAAATGTGAATAAAAACATAATCTCAAACACACATTTTATTCCGAATAGAGCACAGAACACAGCTCAGATGGTAAAAGTGGGACATTTTACCATTTCTTGAAAAATGTGAACTCATTTAGAAAAAAAGCTGGGATGGGGCAACAAAATGCTATGAAATGATATTTAAAAAACCTGAAGGGGCAATTTTAAATTAATCAGAGCATTTTAAAGAGGCAGACCTCATTTAGGGCTGGGGCAAAATAAAATACTGTTCTGTGGAAATTTACACAGAAATTCAACTGTTTTGAAACTGGTGTTGTATATTTTTCTCTCTGTTCTCAGTATTGAATTATTTTATTTTTTGCATTATTGTGTTCTTTTTTTTTTTTTCCCACTACTTAATTATTAATTTATTATTATTATATACTTTCATTTATTTTTATAATGCTTATTATTTTATTCTTTTATTCTATACTTTCTGTCTTTCTTTCTTTCTTTCTTTCTTTCTTTCTTTCTTTCTTTCTTTCTTTCCTTCTTTTTTTGTTTAGATGTGCAAACTGTCCAAACTGTCCTGAAATGTGTGCCCATGTGTGTGCCCATGTGTGTGTGTGTGTGTGTTTGTGTGGGTGGGTGTGTGTATGTAAAGCTGCAGCTGTGCTCTGAAACACTAACTCTACACACACACACACACACACACACACAGCGGGAGTGGCCCAGCACTGCACAACAGATTCAACTTTGGTGGTATGAAATAACGATGGGTTTCCATAGCGATAAGAGTGAAGAGGGATGAAGCCTGTTCTCCAGGGTGTCCCAGGGGGCCTTCATGCTCTCTCTTTCTCTCTCCCCCACTCCCTGTTTATCTCTCTTTCTTTGTATCTCTCTCTCTCTCTCTCTCTCTGTATCTCTTCTTCTCTTAATGTATCAGTCTTTGCTCTGTCTCATCAAAGCACAGTCTCTGCCTCTCTGTCTCTGCAGCCGTCTAATGATGCTACTCAGGGAGAGAGAGAGAGAGAGAGAGAGAGAGAGAGAGAGAGAGACAAAGAAAGAGAGAGAGAGAATGATTTATTTTAAAGTCACTTCTTCAACACTTCTTTTACAAGGTAAACATGGACTCTCTCACTTCTGAACAGCAGAGTCAGCTGTAGAAGTGTGTTCTGCAGAGTTTTTAGCTGCAGTGTGTCAGAGATTACAGTAGTGTTAAACCCTTTCAGACTCTTTACACACAGATGTTGTAGCTGGGTCTGTAGATCCTGCTCTAGATTTGTAGGCTGCATATCTGCCTGAAACATAACTACATGGATAGTTTTGCAGCAATGTGCATGTTTTTGTCAAAAATAAAATGCATATAAACATTAATGCTGTTTTATCATTCTTTATCTTTTATTTCTTTCTACTAAAACCTGTGTGGATCAAGAATCTGTGCTTCCCTCTTCCTCACTTTGATTTTCATCATCCACCTGTTCTCCATCAGTCTTCCCTAATCACTCCATCCTCTAGTGTTCTGCCTCACAGCAACACCACCATAGACCACCTCATCCATCACACACACACACACTATCTATCTATCTATCTATCTATCTATCTCTCTATCTATCTATCTATCTATCTATCTATCTATCTATCTATCTATCTATCTATCTATCTATCTAAAAAAATCTTAAGAAAGTATTTGCCCTGTTACAGATTACAGATGTTTTTATTTTTTTATACTAACATTTAACTAACTTTAATATCAGACAAATACAAAATTAATAAATCTAATAAGCAGGTTTTAAATGATTAATTTATTTATTAAGGAGAAAATCTGTAAAATAGACCCGTCTGACAACATGAAGCAGGTTTGTTTGGCTAGATCTCCCCTTAACTCCCTTAACACATGAAATCATCATTTTTTTATATTTACTCTCTATTCCTCTTCTATCTCTCTCTCTAGATATATAGACTCCTTACACACCACTCTGCACACACTGCTGGGGAAGGTGGGTGACAGGGTGAATAGATCAACAGTTACAGTATAGCACATGTGGTGTGTGTGTGTGTTTATAGAAGAAGAAGAAGAAGAAGAAGAAGAGAGGTAGAGAGAAACAGAGAGAGAGAGAGGGAGAGGCATGAAGAAAGGAAGAGAAATGGTGAGAAAAAAGCATAAATCTGAAAAACAGGACAGGCAGAGAGATGAGCTGTGTGTGTGTGTGTGTGTGTGTGTTCAAACTGTGGAATGAATGAATAAATCACTGCTCTTGTAAAGTGTGTCTCGGAGCACGGGAGCTCTTCATATGGGAGACTGCTGTACAGTCTGCTGCAGACTCTTCTGCTCTAAACACGTTTTCACATGGAGGTGCAGTGACAGGAACTTGTGCAAGACCGTGTGATCTGTGAAAAAATGTGACCAAATGACTTTTAATCTATAAAGATAAAGATTGTTTGGGATATTTGGTATCTGATATGTGCTTCTTCAGGTATAACAGGAGGTTGGGCTTATATTTCTAAGGCCAGGTTTACACTATGTAATTTCCTTTCCACGTACTGCCTGCTTTTGAAAATCACCAACAAAAAAATTAGCTTGGAGGCAAATCAGTGATCTCTCAGCTCTGTCGTGTTCTGGTGAAATGTTAAAAGATGTGCAGAGTGACACCTAGCAGGTATAATATCTAGCCCGGTCGACAATTGTGAGTCAAAGGCAGTGAATACCTACAGCCAATGAGATCAACCAATGTACAGGGGTTGTGCAATACATTTTAGACCACAATAATTTATTGTCTTGATGGACAGTTCTGGTGGAAACAGGAGAGTTGAGATTCACATTAAATTCTGCCGTGATTTGAGCAGCCATGGTTTTATGTTTTTTGGATACAATCCAGGTTAGCACCCAAACATCCCTTTCAGACAGCTTCCTCTTACAGCGTCCACAGTTAATCCTGTTGGATGTGGTTAGTGCTCTTGGTGGTATGCTGACATTACCCTGGATACCGTGGCTCTAGATACATTGGAAAGACTTCCTGTCTTGGTCACAGATGCGCCAGCAAGACGTGCACCAACAATTTGTCCTCTTTTGAACTGTGGTATGTCACCCATAATGTTGTGTGCATTGCACATTGAACCTTCACACACTGCTCTTACTGATGCAATGTGTAATTAATGAAGATTGGCCACCAGGCTGGTGCAATTTAGACCTCCCACACTAAAATGGCAGGTGTTTCAGTTTCATTGTCCAACCCCTGTATTTTCTGCATGGAATCTCTTGTGCATTTAATTCTCTTGTTCCTTTGAAAAAACATGTTTTTGGAGAGCAGCCAGATGAGTTTGTGGTTTAATTGCTGAACCCTTCAAAACATATCTAGCAGGTTCTATATATGGACCTGTCAAAGAATTTAAGTCTGATGGTGTTGTGACTGTAAATTGTTGCAGTAACTTTTAGTCATTAAAATTCCTGAACACAGGAAGAGGAGAAAAATAATTGTGAATGATCAACAAGGTCATGCAACCATTTATCTATTTTCTCATACATACATCAGCTCACAAACACATTGTGATGATCCTTTCTTAGAGTTTTCTATTTTGCCTTATACAGGGCATCACATCTATTTTCACAGACAGACTCGCTGTGTGTTCCTGCTGGTGAAAGATGATGAGAGACAACCAAACCCACTAAAATATTCCTGATTACAAGTTAAAGTTGTGTATTGCAAAGAATACTTAGTACACTTTAGTGAAAAACATGCACAGGAACACGTGAACATGTGGGAAAACATGATATGTTCAAGAGTGTTCACACAAATGTGATCATATGTAGAAAGTGTGTGATGATTGGTCAAAAACTGTTAATGATTAGAAATCCTGAACTTTGGATAACATCCAGCACTGGAGAAGAGCCTGCAAGGCAGGTCCCTGAAGACCTAGTATTACATAAATACACACACACGCACAGCGTCCCACCTGCTGAAGTTTTAAATAAGGCAGGTACAGGCCCCCCGCTGACGTCTCTCTGAATGTGAATGTGTTAAACACAGAGCTTTAAGGACAACATTAAACAGAGCTTTAAAGACAACATTAGCTAACAGCTAAAGAGCTCTGCAGGAACCTGCTTATTCATTACACTCTCACAGCTTCACTTCCTGCTGGCATTTTCCCTATTCACCTCATCTCTGAGCAGGGGGTTAAATCCACAGACCCTCACACTCGAATACAGTGTGAACAACTCCTTTTACCTGTTTATTGATTTTGTAATAATTAAATAATATTTAAATAATTAAAAGGAAAAATACCAGAAAGCATAATAAATAATAATAGAAATAGTAAAATAATAAAAAAGAAGTCTACGAAGGGAATGCCAATCTTGCCTTACTATTTTATAAAAAACACAGACACTGGTGATTCCAGTGATTTCTGTTGTGATAATTTAGTTGTGAATGAAAAGCTGAATAAACGAGTGTAGAAATGTAGTGATTACAGGTTTTTCCACACAGAGAGAATAAGCTCAGCAGAATCTCCCTCAGGACTCCTTGGTCCTCAAACCTCTCTCTCTCTCTCTCTCTCTCTCTCTCAGAGCTCTGAAGCTCTCACTCCTGCGCATGCGACTCTCGTCCCGGCGCAGCGCGCTAATGAGGGGGTTAGGGGCTGCAGCTCAGCGGGACGGGGGAGCAGGTTTAGAGTGATGCCCCTAAACATCCTGGAACTTCAGCACAGTGGGAGAGACAGAACACTGCATGCTAAACTTCCACTTCACTCGGCTCAGAGAGTAATACAGCCAGAACAGCCAGTACTGCCTCAGCTCCAGTCACAAAAACCCCTCACACTGCACTTCCTCACACTCTGCATTCAGATCAGCGCTTCACCCTTCTCCCACACACACACACACCTTATCTCAGAGAGCAGGAGGTGCCTTAAGTCAATCTGTTCTATTCTTTTTTATTATACTTCTTTACACTCTGAACTGTGCAGTACTTTCCCATTTTATTTTGTTTTTAAATACTGACACACTGAATTCCATTGCATTTCCATTCAGTTCCATTCCTTTAAAACACTGACAAATTCCATATCATTTTATAATTACCACCCCAATTAAAAAAAGGCTGTGTAAAATGTAAACAAAACAGAATGCAACAAAACAGATTTTAGGATATTTTACCACTTTATGAAAATAATGAACTTGTTTTAAACCTGTTGGCAGCAGTGTATCTCTAAAAAGTTTAGTCGGGGGAAACAAAAGGCTGGAAAAGTAAGTGATACTAATAAAATCTGCTGCAATAGGAGCAATTTAACAAAGTCACATGACTGGGTATAAAATGTTGAGTTTCAGAAACTGGAAGACACACCAAATAGAATAAGACAGAATTGAATGGTTAACCTCAGCTCAGTATCACTGCAGAATTATTGTGGGCAATAATACATTATTTTATTTATTAATGTATAAGATTGTAACATTTCCTAAGAGGAGGATTTCAACCACTTTCCTTTGGAACTGACTCTCAACAGCAAGGAGTAGGGGTGTAAATATATTAGATTTTTTTATATACACATCAATATGGATGAGGAGAGTATAGGAAGTTCAAAGTTTAGAATTGAGAAGGAGATCTCTCAGTGGGGAAACAGCAGTAAGAGTTAAAATGATACGCTAACGTGAACACTGGCCTTCCCAACCGCTGTTAGAGCAGAGCCACAGTGCTGCTATGACAACGGTAAGCTCATCACCTCGGCGCTTCACAGCTCGAAAATGACAGCCTTTAAAAAGCAGGATATTAAAGGGGCGGACGATGAATGGCAGCCCGCCAGAGGGTAGAATTAAAGGGGAGGGCGCTCATTCCGGGCTGATTATGGGAGCTGCCGGAATTAGCGCATGAGAAAAGCTGGCGTCTGACAGGAGCAGAGGTAAAGACTGGTAGTGAAAAGGAGAGACAGCGGTCAGACAGAGTGCAGGATTAGTGAAGCCTTCACTACTTATCCTTTCTTACGGTTTATTAATCACACTGAGAAACATCAGAAAAAACACTGTGCGTGTGTGTGTGTGTGTGTGTGTGTGTGTGTGTGCGTGTGTGTGTTTGTGCACTAAATTGGGGTTCACTCTTGCAAAAGTGGCCATCAAAACCACAATCCACTATCTGCTCCTCCAGACAGTGGACAGCTGATTGGACGACTGATAGCTGAACATTTTGATAGCGACTGGTTAAGTGATTGGAGCAAGTGATTGGGCAGATAGCCGAACAGGTGGACTGAACAGGTGATTGACTGTGGTTAAAAAAAAAAAATAAACTTCAGTACACTGAAATAAAAGTGAAGAGGAATATATTGAAGTTTTTCAATTTACATTTATGTCATATTTTTGTCTAAAGTTGACTAATAAATGTAACTACACACTTATAGCAAGTTACTGCACTTCCTATGCCTATGCCTCCTATTCCAAGTGACTCGAAGTGTAGCACAAAACTGTATTTTCCACTAATAACATTTTACTCCTTCCCATTTTCACAGTTTTAAACACCGGGAACATTATTAATAGTGTACTATTATTATTATTATTATTATTATTATTATTATTATTATGAACAGTAAATTAAATAATAAATAAAACATAACTCTCACACTTAAAGCAACTTTACATGAGAATTTAAAAAAGGTTTTATTCAGTATTTTTTGGAGAATTACTGTCAGCTATTAAGTATCTTATTTTTATTATGTAAATATCGTAAAAAACTGTAAAGAACAACCGACAGATTCATACAGAGTCAACACACGAAAAACAAAATGTCACATCTGGTGCTGTTAGCTCCTCTGTTTCTCACGCACCCAGCTCTGACAGAGGTTCTCAGTCTAACAACTACATTACCCAGAACGCACCACCCGCTGACACGCACACACCTAGTCACACGTCACCTCACCTGCTCCAACCAGGAAGCCCCGAATATTAGTTCAGGCACTATTTAAGGACACCTCTCACACACTTCTGTGCCGGGTATTGTTGGATCTTCCTCATTACTAAGCGTTACTTATCTTTTGTCTCTGTTACCTTTGTGTATGACCTTGTTTTGTTTTTCTCGAAGCCGATTTTTGGATTACCTCTGATTGTGGATTTTTTCTGTGTATGACCTGGACTGTGTCACGTTTTTTCGATTTTGGATTACCTCTGATGTTGGCCTGCTTGTGTTTGAACTCTGGACTGTCTCTCACTCATGGTATGGTTATTCCTACGTTGCTTCTGTTTTCCGGTGCTCTAACTCTGTTTGTACGACTACCCTTTTTCCTGCCTGATATTTTAATAAACAACCCGTTTTACTGCATCTGCGAGTGTCTGTATTCTGTGCACACCATGACACAAAACAATGATGCCAACCAAAAACACAATGTAAACAGCTCCATCTACCCTGCCAGAGAGAGCATGACCAACTGTGCTCTCTCAGACTCCAGCTGCTGATGCTGAAACACCATTACTCAGGATTTGCAACTTGCAATGGGCCTTCGGTGTCCATCTTTTTCACAGTCTCTGGTTAAAACTACCTAATATCACCCTGGCTTACTGGAACACTGTCGGGTGGCATTTACTTGTGCTAAATGCAGCTAATGCTAGCAGTAAGCCACTTATTCTAATGTTGCTGCACCCCGCCTTAGGTTACTGTAAATAAATGGAATTTTAGAATTACAGTGTAAATAATGCGCCATACAATCCGATGAGTCTGGAAATAGACCAGAAAATATACTTTCATTGATATTGCGCCTTATAATATGGCGCACATTTATAGTGCGAACAATACAGTATGTTAGAGTGGTGGCCTCTATTTTCGGCCATTTCAGTCACAATTTTGGAAATCTACGCTTACTGTTAATAAATGGAAGCGCTTTACGAACGCAAATAAACAGTTTTCAGGAGAGAAATCTGTGTAGATTAAAGTCCAGCGCTCGTTTAACTTTGAAAAAAAAAGATGTTTTTTTAAGCATTGAAGTTCTTGTTTATTGTTATTGTTTACTTCATTTCCATAATGTTAGTATTATTCCAACACTAATAACATTGTAATAATGTAATAAAAGGTATTAAACATTCTTGAAACGTTAAACTGCAATATTACAGGCTATCCTTCCTGTAACTTTTGAAAAATGTTGCTAAAAGTTCTGTAAAGCTAATAGGCAGTACTGATGAGTTAGAATGTATAGAAGTGTGTTTCTCTGTTTACATATAAAATATAAACAGTACATGTAATCTGAGAGAGTGTGATTAAACCTTTTATTCAGACCTCTCAGTGTCTGTGCTCATGTTGGTGGTATTCTTCCTCACTGGGTTTACACCTCACCTGTATTTATTCAGATCTGAGAGAAATCATGTTAAGTTTTGTTAAATTGGATGGTTTTGAATGGAAACCAGCGCAGCGGTTTGTGTCACCTCCCCGCTCTGCCTGTATTATTCATGCATGTGTTTATTAGCTCTGTGAGGAACAGTTAGGTGGATTGTGATGTTAGTTTCTCAGTCAGAGACACAGCACTTTAGCAGCCAGGCCGTGAACAGCTCCTCAGAATGTGCAGTTTGAGAAGAATAGCTTTTGATTTTTCCAGTTGTTTTCTTTCTCACACTTTTATTTGTTAATTCCAGCTGAGCCTAAGTGGATTTAAATAACTCATGCGATGTTTTTTATGCTATTGATGGTGTTCTGTTTAATGAATGATGAATTAATGAATTCATAATAGCATGTGTTCACCTGCTTGGCTTTTGATCAGCATAGTGTATGTTTTTTGTGGGGGTTGAGTTAGATGGTGTAGCAGGTCTACAAGCAAAGCATGATGATCCTAAACCTGAAGCTAAACAACCAGTATGACCAAACTTTACCTGCATCACCAAGTTGTTCAACCACCATGACCGGCAACACTGGTCAGACACTGATTTTAGACACTGATTAAGTAGAACTGGCTTGCAGTCTCCGCTCTAATCATCCCAAAGGTGTTCTATCAGGTTAAAGACAGGACCAATCAATTCTACAACTGCAAAAAGTACTACGGTAGATGCTCCACACTGAGGCATGATTCATCATCATCACTAAGGCAGGGAAGTATCCGTTCTTACACTCTTCCTGCAAAGATGGGGGCATGAAACTGTCCATTATCTCCTGAAAGGTAGAAGCATTACACCCTGCACAAGTCACGTCGCCGTGCTCTTTGCTACCTTACACCCCGTAATGCTCATGCCGTTAAAACAGCGTTGAAGTTTAGGAATATATCTACACTGATGGGTGTCGTAATTCGGAAGTGGGTCGAGTTGAAGTAAATTTCTGGCGTGTTTCAATCTTGGTGGCAAAAAACACAAGTGCGCCACTGACCCATTTAAAACAATGACAACAGTCAATAAAAGAGCTGCTGGTGCATGTTCACAGTGTGAACGCACAGGTCAGAATCTGCTGAGATGTAAAGTGCTGCACTGTTAAGATATCAGCGTGCCAAAGTCAGAGCACACCTTGCGCTTCAAAGAATGGCAGACTGAGCAAGGCATGCTTTTTGCATCCTCACAATAGCACAAACATATTGACAAGAAATCAAGCTGGAACTCCAATTTTATGACTTAGATTACTTTTTGAAATATAGTGTACTAAGCTGGCCAAATTAACCAGAGTGAGGTATATGTTTTTATCTGGATGAACAGTTTTTTAACCACCTCGACCATAAAATACTGTCACGAAGTGACCCAGGCAGGGAGACGAGGAGGCGGACGCAAGTGCAGGTAGGGTGAAATCAATAAACAATAATTTAATAAATAAATAACAAGTAAACAAATAGACGGGTAAACACAGAACAATGAAATGAATAAGAAAACCAACGTGATATAAAACTAACATAAACAAACAAGAGGTACTATAAAACTAGGCAGGATGAACTAAAACAGGGCAAGGGAATAAACTAGGGAAAACACAGGGAACTTAAAAATAACAAAGGATAAAGAAAAGATATACAAAGATATACACTAAGGAGGGAACTAAGGAGCACGAGAATAAGCAAGATAAATATCAATTACAAACAAAGAGGGAGGCTATACAAGGAAAACAAATGAATGAAACAAGACTATGAACTAAACAAAGCAGACACAATAACCAGGAATAAACAAGATAAACAAGGAACTAAAACAAGACGGGATAAACACAGAGCAGGAAACCAAGGAGCGCAGGAATGAACACAAGAAACAGAGGTACGACAAACAACAGGGGTTAGTGCAAAGACCGACGGAGGACAAGGTGGCAGAGGAGGGCTATTTATAGTAACACAAACACACTAGAATTGGAAACACCTGGGGAAGGGGCGGAGCTACAAATGAGACACACATGGAAAAGTACTGAGACAGGAGACACAGGGGAGCACAGGTCACGTGGGGAAGACACACAGAGACACGAGACGAGGCCAAGATGTGACAAATACCATGAAACCAGCTACACACAAAATCTGGTTTAGAGCTGGATTTTTTCTCATTTCAAAAGAGCATCCAGACTTAAAATGTATTCTTTAATAAGCTCTAAAGTAATCAGAAAGTTTGTTTTTGTCTTCATGTTCAGCCTCTACATAATGTTCTCTTTGAAGCGCAAACTCACATGAAATCTTATATTTCTTTTCCTGCTTCAAAAGATATTTGCATATTATTCTGCAAATGATCACATAAAAACAGTTGGTCTGAATTGTCTAATGAGTTGTTTTAACTTTAACAGCCTTCTTCAGTCCTGAGTTGAAAAAAATTAGCAAATTACTGTGTTTACAAAAGTAATATTTTCAGTGTTTGGTTCTCTGGCTATTTTTAGTGTTGTGTCCAAATATAATAATAAAACTTTATTCTCAAAGCTTGCCTTTCACTGGTCCTATCCAATTTGTGGCCTATCAGATAAAATAAAATTGGGGAGAAGATGTGCCACTATACACCAGCTGAAAACACTTCAAAACATTTATCCTAAAATGCTTTCCTCATCCAAGAACCTCTAATTACAGACCAGGAGCCCTATCCCTGCGAAAGTTGTGTTGTGTTGCTTGTTGCTATTTTACACCCCATCAACAGTATGTTTACAATTTCTGTCCTGTTCCTATCTTGCTTCCATAGGCAGGAAACACAGGTGCACTACTTACAGATTAAAACCCTGACAACAGTCAACAGTCAGCGGCGCAATCATGATCACCGTGCGCACTGAAGACCCCAAGCAAAATACCACACACCATCACTTCTTTACCACAGCACAAAAAACACATCACCCAGAGCCTTCAGCAATCAATTAAAGCAATACTTTAAATGTGCACAGTAACTATAAGCTATTATTGGTTATATTTATTTCTGACATTTATAAGGATTTATATTTATGTTCAGTAAACAGACTTAATAACTGTAGCTTAATATAGCAGATACAGGCATTCTGCTGTTTGAAAATTTGACAGATTCTCATTCTCTCTCTCTAATCCTGTAGTTTTGAAAATAAAAAATAAATAGAGAAAACCACTTTGACTAAACATTTATTTATCTTTCACTTCGCTATTATTTAACTGAAATTCACCTTTATATTTTTTCTTTTTGAAAAACATCAAAGTACATTGCCACCGCCCTCTCACGTTTTGCGCTGCCCATCAATTATATAAAACGTGAAATACGCAGATCTATAAAGCTATATGTTAGATTTCATTTCTTTTCACCAGGTCACATTTAATAAAATATAAAATATATCAATTCTTTAATTTAAATCTTGTCCAGCACTCTAAAAAAACACAGTGGAGTGTACAGTGGAGCGGAAGATGTCAGTTTAGGGGAATTATGTAATTTTATCAAAATATTTACATTTTCTAGACTAACTCTGTACATCAGTATGTGTGATCAGGTATTAAGGTAACATCCTAAGCTTAAGCTCTGGCATCTATTAACATAAAAGCTTTAGACAGTTTTCTGTGATTTTTGTATACACTTGCTCTTTGCAGTAAAAAATATCAGAACTTAAGAATTGTGTATATCTTGTTAAGTAATAAGGAACTGACACTCATGATTAATAATGTTAATAAGTGTCAATTAATTAATTAAGTTTTGATATTCTGCCGTAAGTCATGTTAATGTAATAATGTAATTGTTGTAAAGTGTTGAGATCTAGAAGACCAAGACAACTTTATGATAGAACTGCCTGAATGCTGAAAAGATCTATTGACAGTATGATAGTTCAGCTGAGACAGTAAAGGAGGTGCACTGTTTTACTGTGCAGAATTGTCAGAAAACTCTCTTTTCCAGCAATCCTGCACAACACAGTTCTGTTTTACTAAAACCACCAGTAAGAATTTTAATATAAAATGAAAAAAAAAACAAGCTTTTTTTAAACTTTAAAGAGCTATAGGTAAGGAGTTTAGAAAAGATCCTGGGTCAGTGATGGTCATAAAATTTCATTAAATTAACTCTTATCATTTACTAATGAAATTGATTTATTATGATTCACCGCTGTTAAATTCAACACCTCTCACCTCTGAATAATCAAAGCCTGTTTAATCTCTGCAGGCAGGAGCTCTAGCACCTCCAGGTTAGATCTGGTAGCTTTAGACGAAATTAGAATTTATGAAGGAATGATGTTGAACTCATTACATATAAAATACACTATGAAGAAGCAAGAGAAACTGAGAGAGAGAGAGAGAGAGAGAGAACAGAGAGAGAGTGAGTGAGAGAACAGAGAGAAAGAGAAACAATGAAACAGAGAGAAAAACAAAGAGAGAAATAGATAGAGAGAGAAAGAGAGAGAGAGAGAGAAACCGAGAGAGGAACAGAGAGAGAGAGAAACTAGTGAACTAGAGAGAGAACTACTGACCCATTCAAAAGTCTGACCCAGCTGGAGGTCAGATATAAGAAACCAGCTGCTTATTCAGATATTAATTATATTCAGTAATTTAATCACATTGCGCTGCAGAGTTAGGGAGAGTATTTCCAGTAAGAGGCTCTGCACAGTTAAACATTACGAATGGAATCAAAGACATTCTGACATGTGAACTGCTTCACTACAGAGAAACTCACCAATCAGCACTGTTCACAGTAGTGGTAAATAGAATCAGATATCAGGTACTTTAAAAAAAGTTATCACATCAAATGGTTACGAATAAACAGCTTTAATAAACACATTTACCATAATTAAAAATAATGAATTTAACTTAAATAACATTTTTCACCATTATTGTGGTAAAAAGATACATAATTGGTGATGTAAAGCAAAACAGTACCAAGGATCCTTCAGATCTTTTACTATCATCAAAATCATCCCACATAAAAACTCAGATGATGCCAAAAGTATTTACCTATCTGCCTTCCCACACATATTAACCCAAGTGACATCATATTCTTAATCTGTAAGGTTTAATATATTGTTAGCACGGCCTTTACAGCTTTAACAATTTTAAGATGATTTCTCAAAAGGTTTAGGAGTGTGTTTATGGGCTTACAGGAGAGCAGTTGTAAGGTGAGACACTGATGTTGGGGCTCACAGTCTGCACTCTAATTCATCCTGTAGGTGTTTGGTCAGGTCGAGGTCAGGACTACAGGACATGTCCTTGTGGATCTTGCTCTGTGATGTACAGTTGGCTGTGTATAACACAATAGTACAATATGTTCAGATATAGAATGTTCTGAAATCTGATATTATAAACAGAATCACGAACAGTCCACTCCAAAAGTATTGGAACAGTGAGGCCAACACTGTTATTTCTGCTTGTAGACTGAAAACATTCCGCTTGACATTTTAAGATGAATATGAGATGAAAGATCGACATTTCAGTTTTTATTTCCAGATATTTATATCTGGATCTGATACAGAGTTCAGAAAGTAGCACCTTCTGTCTAAACCCACCCATTTTTCTTCTGAGCAAAAGAACTAAAACAGATCAACTTTATACAACATTAAAGTGAATTATACTTAATATTTAGTAACTGCGTCAAGTCTGTAAGCCACTGACATCCCTAACCTTCAGCATTCTTCTTCTGTGATGCTTTTCCAGGCCGTGTGTTCTGGGTGATCCTCTATACCTCACTCTGAATAATTTTTCACAATTAATGGAAATAAAAGGAATTCCTCAACCTTCTTACATATATCTATATATCTCACTTTCTTTCCTAACGTTCCATTCCTCCTCTTTCCTCCATCTTTACTTTTAAGCATTATTTTAAATTTAATGATCTATTACAGTCTCTCTCTCTCTCTCTCTCTCGTTTTCTCTCTCTCTCTCTCTCTCGTTTTCTCTTTCTACATCAGCAGTGACAGATTTTAGCTTGACTCGCTTGCAGAAGCTGTTTACAGAGAGCTGTTTTTTTTTTATCAGAACGTTTATAGTATGACTGCATTGTCAATTAAAACCACAAATCTGTCTGGAGAGTCTAACTCATTACTCTACTGAAAGAAGAGAAGACAGAAAAAAAAGCTCTGACGTTGATTTTGAGTTTGTTTGAAGCGAAAAACTTTTCTTTTTTTTCAGCTCTGAGGAAGTAATGTCATGTTTTAGTTCTCCATTAGCATCCAGAAAAGCTGCTGGTGTGAAATGTTTTAGTTTTTTTTTTATAAATCATATTGATCACACATTTGCACCCCTGATAATTTTCAAGATTTTCCTTTAAAAATGATTGGGTGTTTAGATAACCAATTTCAGTTAAATATATCATATAGCAGATAAACACAGTGATATTTGAGAAGTAAAATGAAGTTTATAGGATTTACAGAAAGTGTGAAATATATATTTTTTTAAATAGAACATTAGGCAGGTGCATAAATTTGGTCACCCTTGTTGTTTTTTTTATTTAAATATCTTAAGCACCAATTACTGGAACACAAAATTAGTTTGGTAAGCTCATTGACCCTTAACCTACATACACAGATGAATCCAATAATGAGAAAAGGTTAATGTGGCCAATTGCAAGTTTTTCTACCCTCTTCTCTGAAAAGTGATTTGAAGGAAGAATATAAAAAGCTATGTCAGAAATTTCAGCTGTCACTTTCCACTGTGAGGAACAGAGTGAGGAAATGAAAGACCACAGGCACAGTTCTAGTTAAGGCCTAAAGTGACAGAACAAGAACAATCTCAGATAATCAGAGGAGAAGGATGGTGAGAACAGTCATAGTCAAGCCCCAGAGCAGCTCCAAAGACCTACATCATCATCTTACTGCAGATGGAGTCACTGTGCATCGTTCAACTATTCAGCTCATTTTGCACAAGGAGAAGCTGTTTGGGAGAGTGATGCAGAAGAAGATTTTCTGAGCACACGCCACAAAAAGAGTTGCTTGAGTTATGCTAAACCTAAAGCACATTTGGACAAGCCAGCTTGGAATAATCATTTTGGAATAAGGTGCTGTGGACTAATATTTGGAGGGCAGAATGCATGGTGGAAAAAAACACAGCATCCCAAGACACACACTTTACTGCTCCCCACAGTAAAATTTGATGATCCAAATGATCCAAAATACCTTCAAGAAAAAGCCGGACTCTCACTGGAAGCTATAGAAAGAGTTAAGAAGCTGTTATTTCTAAAAAAAGGAGAAGCTACTAAATATTGATGTAATTTACTGTCAGATGCCCAAATTTATGCGCATTATTGCACACTTTCTGTAAATTCTATAAACTTCATTTCACTTCTTAAATATCACTGTGTTCATCTGCTATATGATATATTTAACTGAAATTGCTGATCTAAACAATCAATGAATCATGAAACTTTTATTGGGGCCCAAACTTTTTCTTACCACTTTGTGTGTGTGTGTGGGCAGCATGCACCTACTATTAAAAGGAAGTCTGAAATTATATGTAGAACTATATAATCCTAGATGATCAGTGGAGCTAAAGAAATGAATAATACGTTTAAAAAGAGAAGATGTCCAAAATATGACGCTTGACTTTTTCTAATTACTTAATTTGGTTAATTTAGCTAAAAATGGTAACTTTGACTTTTTATATGAAACATATTTCAAAAAGTATATATATATATTGATATATTCATATGATGATAATATACTTTCTATCTCCAGTGTCTATTCTAAACAGTTAATTCTCTCTGTGCTAATATGGGGCTAGTCTAAGGAATGAATTGATTGACAGCCTTAATTGTAAAATATCATCTATATCTGGTCTCTACTCTGCAGAGTCTGGTCGCAAATTTAACAACATGGCAGATATTTTAACCTCATTTCTATAGAACAGAAGGAATTCGCTCCCACAGCCATGTTTATATACAGTATTCAATGCACTGTACACCAAATCAGAAAGCAGCTTTTACATTTAACTAAAGACTGCAGACATGTAGACAAGAAAGAAGACCTTCACAAACAGCTTCATAGAGGAGATTCAAATAAACACACACACACACACACACACATACACACACACACATTCTTATCTGAAGCATCAACACACTGGTGTCACTTAGTGGACCTTAAATAAGAGAAGAATGTATACCTCATGCACACACACACACACACACAAACACACACTTAAATATAAGGGGTGTGTTAACCACTAACCTCAATCCTTCATATAGACATATCACAGCCTCATAAACTTTTATGACTCAGCTCCACAATGACCTTCAATGGGTCAGAGCACACACTCCAGCAATCCGGCACGCTCACAACACACACACACACACACACACGCGCACACACACACACACACGTGCTCGCCGACACAAACTCGGCCCTGCAGCTCGGACGTCTTTCATCTCTTTCACTATAACTGCTCAAAGACCATTGGGCGAGGAGTGAGACTGCTCTGTCTGTCTCTCTCTCATTGTGTCTCTCTGATCTCAGACCTGCTCTTTCTTTGTTCTGAGCCTACAGAATACATACACTTATTAGAGAGAGGGATAGCGGTCAGAGGTGCAGGAATAAAAGCAGAAGTAGGGAGTTATTATGTTCACTATGCTCTATTACTCAGAAGTAATTAATAGGGCTGTCAGTTAAATAATTATGAACATTACTCTCTACCATTAATCACAATTAGTCGCATTATGTTTTTCTAGTTAATTGTGATTAACTGCAAAAATTAACAGCAAAAATGACTTTAATTACTTAAAAACGTATTCCATTGC
This sequence comes from Astyanax mexicanus, assembly GCF_023375975.1. Lineage (NCBI taxonomy): Eukaryota > Metazoa > Chordata > Actinopteri > Characiformes > Acestrorhamphidae > Astyanax > Astyanax mexicanus. Next base: position 17,228,497 of record NC_064410.1, on the reverse strand, counting down.
AGACTTCTAAATACCTGTTCAAAAAAATGATTTCAAATGGAATCCAATTTATTACTTTTTAAAGTATAATAATGTGATTGCTTTTTAGCTTCACAGCCACCAAACAAGAGATGGTTTCTTTTGCATTTGTGTTATATTAGATGGTTTATTGTTGTATTTAAAATAAATGCAGTCTGATGTAGCTGCTGTTAATACTGATTATAAAGAAGTTAAATATGCAAACACAACAGTTCAGCAGACTATTAAACATAGTTTACAGTTATTTAGTAGCATATGTATAACATAGTAGCATACATATAACATAGATATGGAAAGATTAACTAGGTCAAAGATGTTAAACGCCTTTGAAAGGGAGGAGCTGTGTCTGTGGTTAAAGGAGCTCAATATAAAACATCCAGTCATACATGTGTGCTTTTACTATTCTGTGGAGGGAAACTCAGCTCTGAAACGCTGTGGTGCTGTGAGGGAAACTCAGTTCTGAAACGCTGTGGTGTTGTGAGGGAAACTCAGTTCTGAAATGCTGTGGTGCTGTGAGGGGAAACTCAGTTCTGAAATGCTGTGGTGCTGTGAGGATGTCCAAGATGGCGCTAGATAAATAGCTAATCTACGAGTAATCTACCCCCTGAGTGTCTACACCACATACCAAACCAACTTATGATTAAAGTTATTTTGAGTTTCCACTATTGTTAATCTAATTATAATAATCACGAACACCCGCACTGCTAAAACAAAACCAAAATCTCCAAAATGCAAACTTCAGAGATAAGATAAAAAAGCTGTACATTTAATGTTTTTATATGCAGCTCTGGAAAAAAATAAGAAACCACTTAAAAACTATGAGTTTCTTTGATTTTACCAAATTGAAAATTATGATATAATCAAGAGGAAGATGGATGATCACAAGCCATCAAACCAAGCTGAACTGCTTTAATTTTTGCACCAGGAAAAGTTAACCAAAAGCAGTGTGTAAGATTGGTGGAAGAGAATTTTGACCAGGAGTATTCCACCAAATATTGATTTCTGAACTCTTAAAACTTTATGAATATTAACTTGTTTTCTTTGCATTATTTGAGGTCTGAAAGCTCTTCTTTTCTTTTCTTTAAATAAATGCTCTAAATGACAATATTTTTATTTGGAATTTGGGATAAATGTTGTCCGTAGTTTAAATAATAAAACAAAAATCTTCATTTTACTCAAATATAAACCTATAAATAGAAAACATAGAGAAACTGAGTCTCCTACTTTTTTCCAGTGCTGTACATTAACCTGCATGAATTTCATAAAGTAAAATATGAAAATGACATAAGATCAACATTCAGCTTTTATTTCCAGGTATTTACATCTGCATCTGAGACAAAGTTTAAAACTTTGTACCCAACCCATTTTTCTTGTGAGCAAAAGCATTGGAACAGATAAACTTTCAAACTTAAAAAAAGTTTGTGAGCCGCTGACATCACTAACCTTCTGCATTCTTCTTCTGTGATGCTTTTCCAGGCAGTGAGTTTTGGGTCATTATTTTGCTGCATGATAAAGAATCTCCCAATCAGTTTGGCTGCATCTTTCTTAATTCACAGACAAAAGTTTCACTTTTACATCAATGAACATTTAGTACACCAGTGACAACTTACTTCTTCAAGAAAATCCAAACAGTTAATCTGGCTATGATTGATGAATGAATGAATGAATGTTTGAATAATTACTGTAGCAGGACACACCTGGGCAACAAAACACACCTGACAGTCACATGTTCCAATACTTTTGCTCACCAGAAAAATGGGTGGATCCAGGCAGAAGGTGATATCTTCTGAACTGTGTATCAGATCCAGATGGAAATCTTGATATTTTGTCTCATATTTATCTTTTAATGTCAAATACAAATGTTTTCAGTGTACAGCAGAAATAAAGGGATTGACCTCACTGTTTCAATACATTTGGAGGACCTGTATATATAAAATACAAGCTTGTGCATGTGGTAGATTTGGGCGTGATGAGAGTGAAGGTAGTAGTAGTATCTGTATCTACAGGTGATGCTCCCCCTTTCTCCTGTCACTGTGACTGATCCAGGATCAGCTCTTCCCTGCAGACCCTGCGGTGCACGCCTGTCATTTCTCTCTGTAATGGAATGTAATGGATCTGACTGAGTATTTCTCTGTCTCAGCAGGGGAGTGGAGGATTGTGCTATTCTCTCTTTGCTGGCCCAGCATGTGTGTGTGTGTGTATGTGTGAGTGTGTGAGGAAGAGGGGAAAAAACAGAGGCAGTTGCCATCTCTCCTGCTGTAAAGGAAAGCCAGAGTCCTCACACTGAGAAAAACACAGAGACCTGCCATTTGCAATTTTATTAGCACTTTAATAGGTTTTCCTCGAATCTCCAGCTTTGAGCCTTTCCTTTTTTAACGCTCTTGTATTAAAAAGGTCTGACACGCCTCGGCTTCAGCTCGTCAGTATTCATGCATTGAAATGAGGCATCAGGGAGGAGGTGAAACGATCATTTTCAACATGCTCTTTATGTGCGTCGCAAAACGGACACTGCATGAATTATGCAAGGCAGGTTTTAAAGCACCTGGCTCTTTAGAAAACATTCTGCCAAATGTATCCGTATGAAAAAAAAACATATCAGAAAATCATCACATTGAGAGCATTACACACTCTAATTATATGCAAAAAACATGGTAAGAACAGTTCTCAGGATTTAGGTAAAGTTAGCTGATTAGCTGTCAGATTCAACATTAACCAGTTCGTTAACCAGACTCAGTATTAACACATTCATATGAATGGTCAGAGATGTAGAGTGATGGTGATAGTCCATGTAAAAAAAAAAATGATTGCCCTTTCAGTAGAGAAAAAAACATCAGTGAAAACGAGATTTATCGCTCAAATCCTGCTTACATTCAAAACACATAATATATAATAATTATAATATCTAATATAATAAACAAATAAATCCATTCTGTAATTTTGTAAGTTAGGCTAAAATGTAGCTAACATTTTGATGTCAGCTCATCTGCACTGTTTTTTGAAGATGTAACCAGTGTCCAGAGTGTGTGCAGGGGCACTGTCACATACTTCCCCACCAGCAGGTTGAGGGTGAGCCAGAGCTCAGTGATATCAGCAGCTGGTATCTTTTCTCAGCCCTGGTCCACCCTGTTCACTGCCCAGTAAACTGTCGTCTGGACCTCCCCTGCACCGACATTGCAGGGGGGCAGTTAAGGCCCACAGGTCCCTCCCTCCCATGTTTGACTCCCAGAGCATGTGCCGTACGGTCCCGGGGTCGCTACACCCCGACCGTGGGCAGATGGGGTCCATTTCCATGCCTAGGGAGTAAATCACGGACCTAACCGGGAGGATCTCATGAGCAGCCATCCACAACAGGTCCTGCATGTACAGGACAGCGGGTGAGCAGCGTTCCTGCACAAGAGAGACAGGAGACTTATGATTACAGGTGACATTTTGATTTTTTAAAACATTCTGAAAAAATCTAAATCTTTAGACTGCACAAATCTTTACACTTTGCAAGTAATACACCACCAGAACCTTGCCATAGGGTCATCACATAATTTATGTGTAATGCAGAAAACTTGCATTCTTAAAAACAGGTCTGAGAATCCTATCCCTCCATTCTCTGCTCTTTTCTTCCTCAGACTCTTCACACTCTGTCCCCAACATGAAATAAAAGACGGCTTGTTTAAGACCTAAATGCAAACTTCTGGGGGGACCTAAAACAGAGCACTGAAGCAAAGGTAAAATAATGGCTTTTATCAGCCTGCCAGTTATCAGTTCTGTCTTAGTCCCCAGAAGCCCAGTCACTGCCTAACTTTCCCTATTGCATTAGTATAGCTCCCCGTTCACCACCCTCATTCCCAAAATTTAAATCAAATTCCAATTTCAGGTCAGTACTTGATGATCTGGACCAGGGGCCCTTCCAAACCAGTCAATCCAGACCTCTTTGGACAAATGAAAACTCTAAACATAAAAGTGTAATGATGTCAACATGAAGAAAACCATGTCAGTTTACCTGGCAAGTTTTCCTTTGATCCGTGTGTCCTTTCTCAAGAACCTGCGCCAGTGGCTCTATGCATGCCCCATACAGAATTGGAGATAAAGAACACTCTTGGTGGAGCGTACACTCACCACTTTTGTGAGGTTCCCATTAACATGAATCTTGCTGCTGATGTCATTGTAAAGCAGCCCCTCCTACTTTAAAAAAAATGTTTGCAATACCTGAAACTGGTAGTGGTTCAAGACCCAATCAAAAGCTTTTTCAGCATCATCAAGCTGCTGGTGCTCAGAGGGAGCAGAATTGACCCTGGTCCCTCCAAGTGGGTAGACGGCGCTCTCTCCCCACATTAGTAAAGGGTGATGTCTGCTGCACAGGGTGTCTGTGAGCTGATGTATCAGAAGCGAGTCGCTGCGCTTTTCTCTGAGTGGGCTGTGATGCTGCTCGACAATGCTGCATCAGAAGGCAGCTCAAAAAGAGGTGGTGACTGAATTCACATGCATCGGAGGAAGCATGTGTTAGTCTTCACCCCCCTGGTGTTTTGGGGCATTACTAGCCCTCTCATGCATGAATTATAAAAAATTCAGTCAGGATTTTTTTACTACGTGTTTTTATACATCCTTAGGGATGTAAAACAAGTTTTGAAAAAAAAAAAGTTTTTATCTTTATTCAGTAAAGAAATATTTATCTGTCCACTCAAATGTACTTCATGCATTTTTTATTGTAAAAAAAAAAATCATCAATGTAATAACTTGGTAGTTATATAGGCATATTTGTAATTTAGTTATACAGTTGTAATGTGACATTCTGTTGAAATGGTGGTTCCTCTAAACTGAGGAGGATAGTGTGACACAAGTAACAGTCTCTGAACTGCGGAACCTTGTATATTCTTGACTGTAACTGGTATTTATCATACTGTATTCTTGGCAAGTCTCTGAACTGTTAAGTCTCTAAATTGAACATATCATCTCATAGTATCTGATAGCATGTGTCATATTTCCTGTCAAATCATGCTTGTTGCTCATTTCTGAGACTATTTTCTATGATAGTTGCCAAAGCATCCAGGGCATAAAGCTACAAGACACTGCATGCAGATGTACTTGGTTCTTCGTGTGCATGCTGCATCTTGGCATCTGCTGGCATTTTTTGTTTCCTTGAGCTGGGGCCAGTGGTTTCCATGGGCATACCGGATCTCGGGGGGGGCCTTAGACACTGCTCTCCGTTTTGCCGGTGGTGGAGTAGCACTGGGTCTTCCTCTGGTGTGTATCTTCACGGATCCTGCATTGATAAGAGCACGAGCTATTGACGCCTTGAAGTGCAGCAGATCCTTTGCTTCATTTCCAGACATTCTATAAAGGAGCCAGGCATTCACAGTTGTGACATCAAGGAAGTGAAAGAACACTCTGATGTACCACCGTTTGTTTCTGCGTCGGTGGGGATACATGGCAACACATTGATCCATGAGATCTACTCCACCCATATGCTGATTGTACAACTTCACGGAAAATGGCCTTTGGATGTTGAGCATTCGCTTTTCTTTTTTGCTCGATCTCTGTGCCACATCTGTTGGGGACAGGCCAGTGCAGGAAGAGGCCATGTGAATAACTGAACTATCCAACCAGCGTGTGATAGTGATGTTTTGAGCATTGGTCACGACAGAGACAGATCCTCTTCCTTCTTGCTTCATTTGCTTTTCTTTTTTCAGCTTTTCTTGAGCTCCATGGAGCCTGTTGCTTCTACATGTGCCAGTGCCATAGATCCCTTGGTGTTCCAGTGCCTGAAGGAGGGGAATAGTGCAAAAGAAATTGTCAAAGAACACCTTGTGGTTCTTGTCCTGAATGTCTTGACAAAGGCGCATGACTACATCTCCAGCCATTCCCAGCTGACTGATCTCACCTCGTCCTCCAGCTGGACCTTGATAGGGTTCAAAGTTGTACATGTACCCAGAGGATCCTGCTCGGACCCACACTTTAATTCCCCAGGGCTTGGGTTTTTTGGGGACATATTGTTTGATAGACAGGCGTCCCTTGTAGGGAATCATCATCTCATCGACAGACTGAAATTCTTCTGGGTCAAGTGCTGACTGGAAGGTTTCCTTGAGTGCATCCAAAACTGGTCTGATTTTGACAAACCTGTCAGCATTTTTGGGGTCCAGTGAGTAGTTGTCAACAAAGTGCATGTACCTAAGAATTTGCTCGAATCTGTTCACTGGCATTGCATCAGCTATCAGTTCAAGACGAAGTCCTGTCTCTGATGACCAGTACATTCTGGATCTAGGATATCTGACATATGACATTACCATATTAATTCCAAGAAATGTTTTGAACTCCTCTGAGGTCAATGCCAGCTTGTCTTTTCCTTTCTGGACAGCGTACAGGTTTGTATTGTGCACAATGTCATTGATCATATCCTGGGTGAAAAGATGCATGAAGAAATCTATTGGATCTGCTCCCTCAACATTCATCTTGCTCTCCCCTAAGAAAGGAGGCAGGTCTCCCTCAAACTGGTTATCCTTAGCTCTCCAGATATTTCTGACACTCTTTTCTTTTGCTTTTTTCCCCTGAGCCCTGGAAGGTGGTCCCTCAGGTTGAACAGCCTCATCTCCCTCATCAGCTTCATCTCCTTCCTCAGTCTCAACTCCCTCAGCAACATTTACAGACTCCAACTTCACTACCACTGCTTGACCCTACTTCTCTGCTTGCACCTGTCTGTACTGGCAGCCATTCCTCATCACTGCTACCAGAAGCACAGTCTTCCTCACTTGAGTCTGGAAACTCCTCTATTACCCTGTATGCCTGTTTTTTTGAGCTCTACAAAATATAAGGATTTAAAGAAAAAAAATCAAATTACATTATAAAAACATAAAGAAGTTGATTTACAGCCAAAACATTAAATGATATGAATTATTTTAAGAACAACATTGGTAGTAATTGACATTACATTGAAGTTGAAACATAGCTAGTGATGCATGATGTACAACTGAGTGGACACATGATTAAGCCGCATTTCCTCCAAATATAAAATAAAAAAATTGAAAATCTGTACATAATATGTCACCTTAGATGTTACTTGACTTAATTATATTTTTTTTACCTGCAATGGTAGCTTTTTATAGAAGGTAGAAACAGAAATAGCCGAGGTGTTTGGTCTTTCTCCCTGCCTGTCATCCATCTTGGTTTCACTGACTACTTTTTCCCATTGCAATGACCAGCCAATGGGATTTTTTTGTATAGGATGATGCAATAGCCTTCACTAGAGTGGACTATATGCAGCAGTGCCCAAAATTGCAAACATTTATAGAGAAAAAACACTTTTAAACAGCTGTACACTGTAGTGACCTCTATGCATGAAAGGGCTAGTGATAGGGGGAGTCCTAATGAGTGAGTTGGGTAATTGGCCGTGTAAAATTAGGGAGAAAATATGAAAAAAAAAATCAGCATTTAAATTTCAGGGCTTTCAGCCAAATGTTCTGTCTCTCACAAAACAGGTAGCGTCTCAAACCAACACTAGGCTGTCCATCATCTTCCTTCAGGGCATGGTGTGGGCTTGATCCGGGTCACCTTTTGTGTATAGTAAAGTAACTATCCCTAATCTATAACTGTCTGGGAGTCAGTTATTTACTGCATGATTTTAATGTAAAAAATACAGGAGCTGGTAACAGTGTGGGGTATTGATATTGTAACACACATACTGATTGTCTCAGCAAAACTCAGCAAGCACTCCTTCCCACCTCCCCAGCGTTTACTCACTGACTTCCACACTTTAAAATTCTGCTAAATCTCTGGAACTGAGCCTCTTTTTTAACTCTCTCACAGAGAACAGGTCTGACACACAGCGGCTCCGACTCGTCAGTATTCATGTATTCAGATGAGTCGTCAGGGAGGTGAGGCGATTATTCTGAACGCGCTCTTTGTTTACGTTGTTCACGGACGCTGCATGAATTATGCAATTATGCAAGTTGGTTCTAACAATCAATTAACCGTGGCGGGTGCTGCAGCACCTGGGTGTTTAAGGAGACAGTTTCAGCATGTCTGTAAAAGCGCATCACAACACGCCCGTCCTCGCTAATTTCCAGCTCGGGAAGCGCCACATTTGCAAGTCAGAGATCCTCCATGTGCTCATCGATCCTGAAGACTGCTGGCTAGAACTGGAGCAACACACACACACATGGTGCTTCTGTGAGGCTGAAAAGCATCCAAGGTATGAATATGCAAGACACACACATTTTACACTTATATACCAAAAGTAAATGAAATGAAACTAAATAAAAAATGAAACTAAATCACTAACCTTAAAATATGAAACCATACACACTGCATGCACACACACACACACACACTATTTAAGCGAGAGTGTGCACAGATGGATTGATTTAGAATGAGCATGTGTGATAGGAAACATAATGACCATGTCAGAAAAAGGCAGCATTTGGTGTGTGTGTGTTTGTGTGTGTGTGTGTGTGTGTGTGTTTCTTAGTTGAGGACTGTACATCACTCTACTGCCTGAGAGAGTGAGTGTTATTTCTGTAACAGAGCTTAAGTCTCTGTTGAGGATGTCACAGCAAACTCCCGCGTGCTTGGGTGTGTGTGTGTGTGTCAGTGAGCTGCCCAGCAGTGTTGTATCATGTTCAGCAGGCGGTGTGTGTGTGTGTGTGTGTGTGTGTGGACAGTTTTTTGTCTATTCTCAGGAGAAAATCTCAGCTGGACAACTTCAACCTCCACATCTCCCTCTGACCTCGATCTCCTGCTGACTCTGCTCACTGACTGACTCTACTCACAGACTCTTTCTGATCCCATAACTGTTAATAACTACCTCATACCCTGCCTCTATACCACACCATATTGAGAACATGTTGACTAGTGTTTAACTTCCCACAGTGCCTTCCTTCCTGACTCTAATACTTTACTTTCTGACTATTGTTTTTCTGACTATTGTTTTTCTGACTATTGTTCTAAACTGACTCCCTTTGTGACTCTATGTCTTCCATTGGTATCACTATCTCTCTCTCGCTCTGATTTAATGCCTTCCCATAATTTCACACATTTCTGATTTTATACTTTATTAAATTATCTCTAATAAAATATGCCTTTTCTTATTAAATATATTATACTACACTATACTCTTCACTACACTCTACCCTATACCTCCCTGTTACCATATATTTTTAATACTCCACTCTATTCCTCTATAGATGGTAATCTACATACTCACCCAATTACTTTTCCAAATACTCATCAATATATTCCTGCATTTATTTACACAAATAATCTTCCAAATTCTCGCCATATACTCGCAGCAACCTCATATCATAGCACCGCCCCCACAGGCTTGTTCGCACTCCTCTTACTCTGATGCTCCATCACTCTGGAATAAATCTAAGGGTAAATCTTGACTCATCTCCACCTTCTTTCTTTGCTCCAGAGACTAATATTTATTCTCCCTAGCAAACTGAAGCTTCACTGATAAGCAGTTTTCTTAAGGCTACACAGCTGTTTAGTCCCAATCTCTTGAGTTCCCTTCACATTGCCAGTGTGGAAAAGCTCTTACTTTCACTATTAAACATTTCCCAGACTTAAGTAGTTTTAGTTTCATCACCTTATATGTTGTCTCTTCCTGATGCATGCCAATATTTTGACCCTGCTGAAACCTTTACAATCTTTTCCATGACCAGAGGATGAGTCTTTTACATGGTTGTTTAACAAATGAGAAGCTACTCACTGCATCTGTTAGGGTTAAATAACTTGTTGCCAGCTGAAACATATTCACCCATGCAGTGATGGGGCAATCTTACCAGTTTGTTTAATGAAATCTAGGTTGAGATCTTTTTTTTCCAGGCAGTGTATAAACTCTTCTGACGTGTCCAACCGGTGGGAAGCAATGGTAACTACAAACGACTGATCCTACAGATTATACATGCAGTTTTTAAAGATATTCTGAAAATGAGTCTAAAGCTCATCTGCAAAATAATTCTGCACTTCTCTTCCAGAACATGGAGATCTTAGCCCTCATTAGGAGGGTCCCTGCTTGTCCTGCCTGGTGTGTCTGAACTGTAAACAGCCACAAAGAGTCTGCACATAGCTGCAACAATGATTCTGATTCTAAAACCAAAGACTGAGTTAAATCTCTCCATTCTGTTTTACAACACTGCATGTAGTCACGATCTCCTGACATCTAAATGTCTTCACATGGTGATAATGGATGAAAACTAAACTTATTTAGCATTTTTTTCTGTGAATAACTTTTGTAAAACATTTGGATGAAAACCAAGCTCCTCTCTCTCCAGCATTATATACAGAATCTCAGCACTCTAGAAATCTGCTAGAAAACGAGAGGCAGGGATTTTGGAGGAGGGGTGCAGAGAGTAGAAGAAAGTCAAGTGGGGATAAAATGGATCTGATTGTTCCTCTGACTAAAGGTCTAGTGACAGCCCGGAGCCGTCACGCCCGAAGACAGGGATGAAAAGAAACCTGTCACAAAATAACAAGCAAAGTCTTCAGCACAGCATCAGAAACTGAGGAGAGTGACAGGAGGAGTGTGACTTTAATGTTAGCATATCATTAGCATTCATACCCCATGGTAAAAAGACCCCCCCTCCCCCGTAACGGCCTCGTATCTCCACAGTGATGTCCTGCTGTTAATTACAGCTTCATCCCTCATTGATCTGAACCCTCTTAACCACTTTATCTCCTTACAGCGGCGAGACAACGCCACTAATTACAGATGACACCAACCATCACTGAATAAGTGTATTCATAATTTATGATCATTTTATAGGACATTAATCGGCACTCTGGATCACTACCCTGCCGTGAAATAGACTCACTGAGAAAAAAGTCAACATCAACGTATCTCACCCGCAATATTCTTTCATAAACTCTAAAATACTAAAATACTCATTTATATACTCACTCAAGTACTGTTCTAAATGTTTTTATACTGTTCAAATTATCACACAGATAATGTTTCAAATATTTAACAAAACACAGAATATAGCATATATAAACACAACACTTTTGGTGATTTTCATGAGCTGAACTCAAAGATCTAAGACTTTTCTAATGTACACAAAAGGCCTTCTATCGTGGCCAGCCCAAGTTACACCTGTGTCTCTAATCAGCATCTTGACACACCACACCTGTAACTGGTGGATGGTTTATCTCTGCAAAAGAGAGCAAAACCAAAAGTTTTGCATATATATATATATTTTTTGTCAGTGTATTTAGCCAAATACTAACTGAAATACTCACCTGAATACTCTTCCAAATACTTCCTTAAATATTTAGCTAACCACTCACCCATGTATATTCCTCCAAATATTAATCCACTCAATACTAAATACTTTTCCTAACACCCTTACTCATCTTCATCCCAATACTGTTCCACATTCTCAGTTACTCACCCAAATACTGACTGAAATGCAGCTGTAAGAGTGCAGTAAACAGAATCCTCACTCTGAAAGCACAGGCTAGAAAAATAAGGGCCCCCCCCGAGAGAAGACCACTCGACAGAGAGAGAGAGAGAGAGAGAGAGCCTGGAGAAAAAGAAAGCATGTTCTCACTGACACGCTCTGGAAGCATGAGTGGTTAATTACAGTAAACTAAGATTCTTCAGATAATCAGAGACAACACACACACACACACACTTCTGCATTAATCAGTGTGTGCATGTGTGTGTGTGTGTGTGTGTGTGTGTGTGTGTGTGAGAGAGAGAGAGAGAGAGAGACAGAAAGAGAGAGAGCGAGAAACAGACAGAGCATTTGATTTTTGATTATTAAAATAGAAACTTTTATTTAGCTAGCCATACAAACAAACCAAGTGTGCTTTCCATGAGAAATCTGATTCCGTGTAAAATTAGCCTATGAGCACATGTTCAGCTCCCAGCTACAACTTAGGGCCAGCCATCCAAAGTGCACTGACCACTTAAACACTTCAAGTAGATTCATACCAGTCATATTCCAAAAGACCTTATAAAATTCAGGAGGCAAGCCAGTCATGCCTGGTGACGGCCCAGCACAGAGTTGCTGAACAGCAGCAGTTACTTCATGATGTTTAATGTCACTATCCAAAGCTTCAGCCTGCAATGCATCTAATTTTAACAGCTGCTTTAATAAAACCTTTCCACAGACAGGAAGCATCACACTGGTGTTGAAGAAACAGCATAGGGTTATAATGAGTTGCCTTCCTCTCCAAATCAAAGAAAAGGCACTTGGAATATCCATATATTCAATGCTAGAGAATGGAGAACAAGGCCACTTTCTTTGTTTTCAAACCTCCCAAAAAGACAAAAATGTTCGTACAAAAAAGCTCATCATATCAATGAAGCTATATGATGATCAAAGAAACACCAAGGAACCAGTGGTGTGCCGTGAGGCCCTTCTTACCCTTCAGAGAAGGAGTGACCATAGGCGCATGTAAATCATTACACAATATTTAATCAGGAAATATATATTATAGTTATTGTAAACTATAAGCATATATTTTATAAATTAACTAAAATTAAAAACAGCAACTAATTCAAAGCATTAGTCTGGGTTTTTCAGTTGCTACAGGACTCTTATCTGACTAACAGAGGTATTTACCAATTAAAACTGCTTTTTAAAGTGGCTTCTGCCCCCTTGTGTCTGCGTGACCCTTCTGCTGATTTTAAGAAGGGTGTAGTAATAAGTCAGATAGCAAAGTCATGGGAAAATCTAACCAATCAGATAACTATGGGGGCGCGGCCATGGCTGTCTAACCCCCTCTCAGCAGTCTGGTAAAGCGCATGCTGGATTAGAAGGCTGCCCTTCAGTGTGAAACTAATTCACAATAATAGACCACCTGACTGGTGAGTTTTTGTGTGTACTTAATGTTTTGGCTGCACTGGCGTACTGTAGACATACAGATGAGTGATCTTAATTGAACGACTGTACTTGTAATAACATGAAGCATTGATTGTTGTGGTCTTTTGCACCTGGTACTCTTGTCATGTCTAGCTGTGTCTGTGGGCTGTTAAGGTGTGTTAACTTCATATAACAAATCTAAACAGAGAATATATAATTATTGTAATATTCATAAATGTGTAGGTCGGCAGGGGTGGGGTGTTGCAGTTGCCTACAGTGCATTTCCAATCCCTTCCTATTAACATTACTCATTTTTAGTGCTGCTGGAGACCACTCTTTAACGTGCGAAACAATTATACATGTTCACTACCAAGATTACATACATAAACTTAAAAAAACATAAATCCTTTCCCTCTACTATCCTCCTGTACAAGTAAACCCCCTCCCTGTTCTAACTCTGTGACCTGTAATTGGGCTATTCTCAACCTCCTAGATATGAACACACCTAAACCTTCACTTCACACAAATTTAATTTACTTATAAGTGCATACTTTTATTCCCACCACATACCCCACTCAACCTCATTACCCTTAACACTGTGGGTTTCTTGCAGAAATAATGCAGAAATATTTTTAAGTTTAATAAATTCACTTAAAGCTGCTGTCTTATTCCACTCTCTAGCCCCATTCATGTTTAAATAAGCAACTCTGTTTCTCAGAGCAGAGTTTGGAAGAATAAAGGAGATAAATAGGAACACACCTGCAGGGTCACATTCATTGCAACAGAGACACTTTTGTTTGCTCAATTCACCCAAAGTTGCAAATAAACTTCCTTCTCATACACATCTCCAGCATTTCTGTAGGGTGGTGTAGATTCACCACTCATCATTAAGTCACTGTCTTCCACATTAGCAGTTACACCTGAAACATCATCATTATTCTCCTCATCTACAGCATCCCATCAGAGAAAGCAAGACCAATTGTTCCAATTTACCTGAACTACATCAACAGCAGACAACACACCATCCATAGAACCAGTGTTCACAACAGGAGTGCTCGGCTCACTCTGTTCCACACTGTTACCGATCGGCCTCACGGCAGTCCCGTACCAGAGGCGCACATAAAACATAAGGGTAACACTTTCTATGAATCAGGTATCTATAAAGCATTATAAATGCATTCATAAAACTTTATAAACCATTCATAATGCTCTATAACACTTGACATAAGCCTTTCTAACTATACATAAATGTTTATAAACTCAAACATAAAACGTTATAACACCACAGTATAAAGCTTTATACCACTAAGCGTTATAATGCATTATAATATATGTGTATTTGCTGTTCTTAGCATTATTAATGAGACCTGTTTCATAAAGCTTAATAGACGTTGAGATGCTTTATAAAGATCCACAGCGATGCCTTCCCTCTAACTGCTATATGCTATAAAGAAAATTGTTCTGTAAATGCACATAACATCTAATGAACACTTATAAGCACTTTTCACAGACTTTAAGTAAAGTGATGAGTTATTCCACATTAACAAAGGCATATGCCAAATTATAAAGCTTCATAAGCACTTTTTACAGACTTTAAGTAAAGTGATGAGTTATTCCACATTAACAAAGGCATATGACAAATTATAAAGCTTCATAAGCACTTTTTACAGACTTTAAGTAAAGTGATGAGTTCTTCCACATTACCAAAGGTATATAACAAATTATAAAGCTTCATAAATGTTCCTTACAGCACGATAATGATTAATGTCTAAACAGAAAAACACAATTACTAGTTTGTACTTTAAACAGGGTAGCATTTATTAACAATGCATACATTTTACATCAAATCTACTTAATGGATGTATACAAAAAAGATGCGAGTTTACAAACATATAACCCAAAACCATTAATATTTTACATTTTCTGTTTTTATCAGTAATTGATTTAGAGTCAGAAAAGTGTAAATCTGAATTTCAGTACTATTTTTATATTGCAAAAACCATAACGAACGTGACCAAAATATTAAATTACATGGATGGAAATTAGCTGGACATATTTGCCTCTATTATTAAAAATATCCTTGAACACACTGTCAAACTATGTGCCAATATTAAAACATATTAATACAGATTATGTATTTTTGCATTTAATGACTGCAGATGCTAAGATCCACTATTCTGAATGCTCCTCTGGACTATTTAATTAAGAATGGCTTTTATACATTTTTCTAATGTCATGGAGCAGTCTTCCCAGTATACCCCATTTGTGCTTCTTGGCGAGCCAGTGTTCCCATTCTATAATCTTCAGGTACTGTTTCAGGAGTTTTGTGTTTCGGTTTGCTCTGTGTCGCCACACATCAACCTTGAATTTTTGCCAAGCCCTCTCCAGGTGCTGGGTGTGAGCCCTAGTGAGTGGATGTACAAAATGTCTCTTGTGGCAAACAGTATGGTGGTCATATCCAAGATCTGAAAGACCTCTGTACGCTCGCCACTCATCAGTAATGATACTGGTGCCTCTTCTCACATAGTGTCTCACAACAGGTAGCATCTGTGCACTCGACCTCTTGGAGACGATTTTCAGTATGGGCTTCCGGGTGGTAACGCCCACTTCAAGAATTCCTAGTACCCACTTTTTGCTCCGTCGCCAGGTAGAACCTACACGTCCACGATTGTACTGTAAAAACATTTAAGAAAATAAAGAAAGTTATGGACTTCAATTAAACGCTTTGCATTACACAATACATTATTTTAACATATACATGGTCAATAGTTTTTTATGTGCACCTACATTTTTAATTACTGAACATTAGAGGGTGGTTCATTTTATCATACATATGAAATCTCTTTAAAATATGCAACATTGACCAGCTAGAATGGCAGGAAAAATATATATTGTTTATTTATATACATTTTGAAGAATGAATTTCATAATAACATATGCTCTAATATAATAAAAGTAACATAGGTTCTTACATACAGTGAGGAAAATAATTTGATACACTGCAGCTTTTGCAAGTTTTCCCACCTACAAAGAATGTAGAGATCTGTATTTTTTATCATAGGTACACTTCAACAGTGAGAGAAAAAATAAAAATGTAAAAATCCAGAAAATCACATTGTATGATTTTTAGATAATTAATTTGCATTTTATTGCAACAAAAAAAATAATTTTATCATCTACCAACCAGCAAGAATTCTGGCAATTACAGAGGTCAAGTTTAGACTTCACGCTGTAGAAGGGATTTTGGTTCACTCCTCAATACAGATCTTCTCCAAATCTTTCAGGTTTCAGGGCTGTTGCTGGGTAACATTGAGTTTCACCTGCCGAAGATTTTCTATTGGGTTCAGGTCTAGGTAGGACACTCCAGGACCTTCAAACACAGCCAGAAAAAGTCAGAATAGGAGAAACTTAGTAAAGAAAAGGGTGCAGGTCTGTTAAAGACAGAATTCTTGCTGGTTGGTAGATGATCAAATACTTATTTTATGCAATAAAATGCAAATTAATTATTAAAAAATCATACAATGTGAAATTTCTCTGGTTTTCTACAATAAAAAATGACATATCTCTCCATTCTTTGTAGGTGGGAAAACTTGCAAAATCGTTTGTGTATCAAATACTTATCTTCCATACAGTAGGTGGCTTATTGTGTTATCAATAAATCACAATTATCATCAATGCCATTCTGGTGTTAAACTATAACTATAAAAAGTATTCATTACTACATGTACTAAGGGCCTTCCCATTGTCACATAACCACATAACTGTAGCTAATAGTTTTAATGTTTGCTGGCGCATAAAATAGTTTACCTGATGCAAAATGTAAGAATCTAAAAACTCTAAAAATTAATGTTTAAAATGAAACAAATTATTTGCAAGAATGCATTCTTATATATATATATATATATATATATATATATATATATATATATATATATATATATAAGAATGCATATAATATATAAAATAATATATATATATTAGGGGTGTCACGATCTCAATATTTTATTGAATCGATCGAAATGAGGTCATGGTCTCGAGCATCGAAGTCAAAAAGACGATCGACGATCCCTCCCTCTAAGCTACGCAAATGACGCAGCGCGCTACGCAAATGGCGCAGCACCAACACAGTGCATCCTGTTCATTTAAATAGAGAGAGACGCTGCATGAGCGCAGCCACGCCCTTCGTTCAGCTGTGTGAGAAAGGCAGAGAACAGCTGCCTTTCAACCACGGAGGAGAAACTAAAAACGGATTTATAGAACTATAGATCACAGTGAGGTTGATTAAAAATCTTAAACTTATGATTGACTACACCTGTTGCTTCATTTGAATAAAAAAAACATCTTTCTCTCAGATAAAGTTAATAATATATCTTTCTTAAAGACTTGTCATTCTCAGTCTTATTTTTCATGTTTAATTGTTATAGTAGGATAGAGTTCAGTTTGTTAAGGCTTTAATTGTTCTGTTATTTTGTACATGACCGTTCCTTTTTTATTATTATTTTATGTTGCTGTTTTAATAGTGCACACTGTTGCTACCAAAAAAAGCCACTAGATGGCATTACATATATATCTTAATAAATAGTATATTATTTAAATTTAATGAGGCATATGCCTCTCTGCTGTAAAAAAAAATTAAATCGAGAATCGAATCGAATCGTGACCCTCAAATCGGAAATAAAATGGAATCAAGGATTTCGAGAATCGTGACACCCCTAATATATATATATATATATATATATATATATATATATATATATATATATATATATATATATATATATATATATAAAATGTGCATATCAAGCACATCTGGGATTTTTAAGGAACTTTTTCAGCACCTGTCATTTTTTAGGTGAAAATGTACCTAAAAAACTTAAAGGGGTTCTTGAGTTACAAGTGGCTCTGAATTGTATTGGGTTACAAACCAGTTTAGGTACTACGTAACTTACGAAGCAAATGTTTTAGTGAAATGCTTGTACTTGAAGATTCATCTTTATTTTGATGTTCCAAAGTTTTGGGAAAAACACCCCAGGTTAGTCAAACATCTGCACCTTTCTTTTGTGTGAGAATTTACTCTCATCTATCATCACAAAGTGGTGTGGGCCCCCAACACGCATCCCTCCACGCTGTCGAAGTTTTGTCATCGCTGAAATGCAGACCTTGAGCACAGACAAATTACAGGTAAGATTTTCTTATAAAAATATAATTATTATTATTATTATTACATTATTATGTCATGTACTTTGCTTGGTGAAGTGTTTAAATTAGGGTTAACAACTATTTAGGATAATGAAAATGTTCTTACTTTTCTCAAAGCTGATGTCATTTTGGTCAGAGTTCTGCTACTGCCAGCTATCCCATCCTCAATAAGGTCCATCTGTCTCTGTCTCAGGCCCTGAGAAAATCTTAGGATTGGATATTGTGAATATTGTCTGTAGCCATATTGTTACTATAGCTACTGTTAAAAAACATTAATAGTAAAATAATGTCTTGGTGGCATTTAGTTTACTGTAAAGTTTATATATTTTTCACAAACAATACATAATTGCTTACCTATAGATGAACTCTAAGTGTTGTCGCAGAGATAAACGGGAGCGAAAAAACATAGACCCCTTCCGGACAGAAGCCGTAATGTCTGTATGGTGATGTGCATTCCTTGTGCAACACCTGGCAAAATAATTAGGAGTTTACATTAAATACATCTATATTTGATTCGTTAACATACTGCAACAAATGTATATTTTTTACTATTAAGTAAATAGTAATCAAAATCTCACCACTGATATCCATCTCCTTGGAACCGTTTGTGTAACTTCATTTTTTTCTTGCATGAGTTGCATTTCATTGCTCTGGGCAGAATTATTTTTTTCTGCATCCATCGCACAATCTTACATCTGTTTCGAAGATTATCCCTGCCTCTTAATAATCCAAGAATTTCTCTTTGAATTAATGTCATTTTACCCTGCGTACTATTACCACAGCCTCAGTTTGCTTCTGTCCAGAAACGCGTCCCGCGTTTAGCTTGAAAGGAGGAGCTGTAGTCATGTGATGCAGCAAAGAACTGTAAGCAGAGAATCTCTAGAGAGGAGAATACCCACTTGAGAATTTCTTCTCCTCTAATATCTTCTAATTTTCTCAACACAAAACCATATCAGATGTTTTAGTATTGCGGGCATACATTTTTAAAGCTTTTAAACGTTTTAAACATGCTCTAGCTGTAACTCCAGCATCAGCTCACCCACATCATCATACAAAAGCAGTAATGTTAGCGCCTTTACTAACTAAAACCTGTAAATTCTGTACAAAAACTGAAATATATGTTATTTTTTTGCTATTTTATCAAAATATATCATTCTACTTTCCAAAATCCAAGAAATGTCACGAAATTTGAGTTTGTATCCGTTTAACTCCATTCACTTGTATTAATTTTGGACTCCCTCGCGGGCTCCCTCTAGTGGTGGCGGGGATAGGAAGTGGGTATGCTCGCCATAAACCAACTTTGTTATAGGACCTCATTTCAAGCACTGAGAGTAAAACGGACATTTTCAGACTGCTGCTACAGAAGCAAATCAGCCATACAGCCGTCTTTCTTAAGGTGCGATTCAAAATCTGTAAACTTAAAAATCTTAATTGTAGGTCAGTCAACATAAGCAGCTATAATGTGGTAAACTAGCTAGGTATCTTGCTAATTTACCCAATGTGCTGCTAGTCAACTAATTTAGCAGCATACAGTTACCTGCTGGCTAGCTATTAGCTAAACTCGTTTTTTTCTACAAATAATATAGTTAACGTTATATATGTAATATAGCTGTAGTAAAAGTTAATGTTTTAGACTGTTTTATTGTTGTGTTTGTTAAAATGACCTAATTAATGAGCTAACATTAACTAGCCATGACAACTCCAGACTGCAGTGACTCCTAACTATACAGATTAGTTATAAGTAATTTTGGTCAGATTATCAATAGAAACTAATATAGGACATTCAACTGTATGTAACAGAAAGCAACAAAATGTATATATATATATATATATAGTGGATAGTGGATCATTTTCAGCCTGCAATACAAAATGTGCTTGTCCCACAAGACCCATTAAAATGTGCTCAATGTGATCCATGGCTATTACCCCACCTTGACAAAATCTGTGGTATGCTAGTTTATGTAATATGACTATTTTGAACTTCTGTGTGATATCATTACTCTGAATGTTTTTACAACCCCAATTCCAGTGAAGTTGGGACGTTGTATAGAACATAAATAAAAATAGAATACAATGATTTACAAATCCTTTTCAACCCATATTTAATTGAATACACTACAAAGACAAGATATTTCAAAGTAATAAACTATTATTAAACTATTGTTTTTTGCAAATATTCACTCACTTTAAATTTGATGTCTGCAACACACTGCAAAAAAAGTTTAGTCTAGTACAGACAATCCTTTACTATAAATCCTTGCTGTTGTAACACGTGCAGAATGTGTCTCGACATTGTCCTGCTGAAATAAGTAGGGACATCTCTGAAAAAGACGTTGCTTGGATGGCAGCATATGTTGCTCCTAAACCTGGATGTACCTTCAGCTTGGTGCCTTTACTGATGTGCAAGTTATCTATTTCATGGGCACCAACACAATAACACACCCCCTTACCATCAGAGATGCTGGGTTTGAACTTTGCGCTGAGAACAATCCGGGCATTCCTTTTCCTCTTCAGCCTGAAGGACACGGACGTCCCTGATTTCCAAACACAATTTGAAAAATGGACTTGTCAGAACCTCCCCCTTCCTTGCTTATGATCCCTTATGTCCGTTTATATCCAATCATGATACCTGTTTCCAATTAACCTAAAATGCAAACGCAGTCTTGAACGAACAAACCCTTGACTCTACTCTTTGACATGTACAGCATGTCAAAATGATGTACAGATGTGATACATAAATGTATAAATATAATTATTTAACAATATTTAAAAATGAAATTCTGTTTCATTCATCTATTTCAGTATCGCCAACCGTCTTGCAAGACTTGCAGATCATGAAGATGCATCTTGAAACTGAAAAAGAAAAAAATAAATGTCTTCAGGAAACAATAAAACATCTTCAATCTGACAAGGAATTCCTTAAGGAGCAGCTTTCACGAATGACAGGTAGACCATCGTCAAGCCCTTCAGTGTCCAGTGTTTCAGGATCATTTACAGCCACTCCCAAAGTAAAAGGTAATTATCTAAACATAACCATACAAAATCCCTACCTTTTTCCAACATGTGTATAGGCTATAATGTACATGCATATTGACTGACAGCAATTAACCTTTGTTTCACTGAAACATTTCCATTGTGCTAGTTATAGTTTGGGATCCTGAGATAATTTCACTAATTTTACAGTAAAATCACTACATTTGTTTTTACTTGTTGCAGTTAGTATTTGAAATATTATAGTATTGTGACTGTAACAGTTGCTGTCATTACTACATGTTCTGTTTTTGACAAAACTGAAAACTACAACATGCTAATTTTTACAAAAAAATCCACATTGTCACTTATACTTTGGTGTTTAATTATGTCAGCAATTCTTTATATTAAAGCTTACAAACTTACTCTATCCACCAACTAATTTTATTACTTTATGATGAACAGTTATATATTTTTCTTTATTCTTTACATGAAATACACTTCTTGAACTACACATGAAATGTGCATTTTTACTAATCAGGGGTAAAGAGTTAGCAAAAACTTTTTGGTGCTTTATGCATGGCTTGTGCAGATAATGCTGTAGAATTTTTATTACTTAATAGAGCAGTCTATGTTCGAAAATAACAAAAAAAAAATAAGTACAATGTAATTTTTAGTTTAAAAAAAACATGATTTGTACCTGTAATGACACACACTATATCAACACCTGAAGAATCACAATGTACAGATACAAGCTTTGATGCTAAATGCAGCACAGAAGTAACTGATTATGGGTCAATGTACAGTTACCTACACAGATCTGGCACTATATGTTGGTTTCACTTGGAGTTCTTGCAAAAGCAGCAAACTTAAATCTATTAAATTCAAAGAAGCACTTGTAAACTTGACCTATTTGGAATACTTAAATGTGATTTATTCTACTCAGGAAAGAAGGCTATTGGAACAGAGGAAGAGTCAAGTGGTGAGATAGCAGGTAAGTTAAAACTATTATTTACTTCATAAAAACGGTCAAGGGACAATATTTTACATAATTTATTCTTTATTATCCTCCCTTCACTCTGTTCTTACCACAGGGCAGGTATTATTTGAATGTTGGGTTATTCTTAGCAATGCAGTGACAACATCAATTATGTTGTCAATTGTGTGACAATATATGCTTTTGCATCAAATCTGCGCTGTACCCCACGCATTTCCTATGCGTACCTTATGCCGTAGCCTGGTGCACAGCATGTTTCGATGGTTGAGAACTGGGCCTACATGTCCTTTAGTGGAAATACGGTCGTCTGGTCCAGATAGCTGGGTTGCAATGTATGGGGCATGGGAAAGCTTGAAGTACATATAGTGGCTTAATAAGTAGGTTTGTAGGTTTTGTAGGTTTGTGGTATTATTATGAAATATTATTCATTACCTTGATATTAAATAATATCCTTATACGTTCATCATTCATATTCCATTTCGTTATAATTATCATACTGGGTTTATGTACTTGCTATTTTATTATTACAGTGGTCTTACATTTGTGTCTGAGTGGTTTTAAAAAAGTCTTAAAGGGGTGGTTTCCCGGACAGGGATTAAGCCTAGTCGTGGACTATATTTGTCTTGCAATGGGAAATCTCCATTCAAAATTTTGTTTAGTCCTAGACAAGGCTTAATCCCTGTCTGCAAAACCGATCCAAAAAGTCCCCACACATGCAGATACCCTGGATTGATCTGTTTAGCCTTATGGTTCTGCTTACACATTCCCTCCGTTGCAGTGAAACAGCAGAGTGACAGAGACACACAAAATGCACATGTATAGAGGCGCACAACAGCATAGTGCATTTTCAGAGGATGCGCCATGCATGGGAAAAAAAGTATTTAGTCAGCCACTGATTGTGCAAGTTCTTCTACTTAGAAAGATGTGAGAGGTCTGTAATTATCATCATAGGTTCACTTCAACTATTAGAGACAAATTGAGAAAAAAATCCAGGAAATCACATTGTAGGATTTTAAAAAAATTTGTTTGTAAATGATGGTCGACAATAAGTATTTCGTCAATAACAAAAGTTCAACGCAATCCTTTTAACATAACATTTGTTGGCAATGACAGAGGCCAAATGTTTTCTTTTAAGTCCTCACCAGGTTTGCACACACCAGGTTTGTAGCTGGTATTTTGACCCATTCCTCCATGCAGATCTTCTCTAGAGCAGTGATGTTTTGGGGCAACATGGACTTTCAACTCCCTCCACAAATTTTCTATGGGGTTGAGGTCTGGAGACTGGCTAGGCTTGACATGCTTTTTACCGAACCACAGTGGTGTGTTTGGGGTCATTGTCATGCTAAAAGACCCAGACACGTTCCATCTTCAGTGCTCTCACTGATGGAAGGAGGTTTTGGCTTAAAATCTCACAATACATGGCCCTGATATAACTTCCCTAAACCCGGATCACTCGTCCTGCCCCTTTTGCAGAAAAACAGCCCCAAAACCTGATGTTTCCACCCCCATGCTTCACAGTAGGTATGGTGCAACTCTGCATTCTTCTTCCTCCAAAAACAACAAGTTTTATTTTGGTTTCATCTGACCACATGATATTCTCCCAATCATCTTCTGGATCATTCCTATGCTCTCTGGCAAACTTCAGACAGGCCTGGACTTAAGCAGGGGAACACACCTGGCACTGCAGGGTTCGAGTCTCTCTCGGCATAGTGTGTTACGGATGGTAGCCTTTGTTAATTTGGCCCCAGCTCTCTTGAGGTCATTCGTCACGTCCCTCTGTGTAGTTCTGGGATTTTTGCTCACCGTTCTTGTGATCTTTTTGACCCCATGGGATGAGATCTTGCGTGGGGCCCCAGATCCAGGGAGATTATCACTGGTCTTGTAGGCCTCTATTTTCTTACAGTTGCTCTCACAGTGGATTTATTTACACCTACCTGCTGCCTATTGTAGATTGACTCTTCCCAGCCTGATGCAGGTCTTCAGTTTTCTTCCTAGTGTCCTTCGACAGCTCTTTGGTCTCGGCCATGGTTGAATTTGGAGTCTGACTGTTCAAGGTCAAACAGGTGCCATTAATACAGATAACGAGTGGAGGAAAGAAGAATTTACAGGTCTGTGAGAGAAATCTTGCTTGTTTGTGGGTGACCAAATATTTATTTTCCACCATAATTTACAAATACTTAAAAAATCCTACAATGTGATTTTCTGTTTTTTTTTTTTCTCATTTTGTCTCTCATAGTTGAAGTGTACCTATGATGAAAACTACAGACCTCTCTTGACTTTCTCAGTAGGAGCACAATCAGTGGCTGACTAAATACTTTTTTTGCCCCACTGTACAATTCAGCCTTTAGTGTGTGTTGTGCTGGTGCAAGTAAATCAGACACAACAGTACTGTGTTGTATATGCTCAGTGGAGCTGAAAAATAGACAAGGAGTGATCATTGGCACTTGATTGTGTAAATGTACAATATAATAGTGATAGCAATAAAGGGTATTTTTCTGTGAATAATTATTTAGATCTCAAGAATGAAACAAGACAGACATTATGGCATGTATTGTAAAATTAATTTGTTATTTTCTGTCAAAAACAGTTTCAGAATTACTTAAAATGAATGTGGAATATCAAATAGGACAACCATTAAATATAAATTTTTTGTCATGCCAAGTTCTCTCCACAGAATCATCAACTATCGATGAATCATCTGATGAGGAGATGAAGCCTTTTTCGAAGGGGAAGAAACCAAGATCAGCAAAGCAAGATGACCTGAGTCGCACTCGAGGTAACAACTAGTATTGATTTTAGTTTTATTTTGCAGACGTTCTCTGGTTTATGTGTATATTCAGATATTCAGTTTTTTCTTCCATAGCGAAAACTGTTCGTGGAGTAATCCTGCGTTACAAGCGTGCCCTACAAGCCTTTAACCAGGGTGGGTCGATGAAGAAGGCTTTCCAAAAAGTGGGAGTGGACCGCAACACCATATCCAGGTCATCACCGATTGCTGAGCTTGCTCTAGCGGCACCTGGTGTCTTTCAGGCTCTCCCCCCCTGGAATGCCCAAGTGGAGAAGTTGTCAACATTTGTGGACAGGTGTCGAGAGGCAACGACTGATGAAATCAAGGAAAAAATCATGCAAATGAAATCATGTGGAGAACTGTTACCCATGAGCAACTGAGGCATAGTTCAGGATTTAATTTGTTCAGTTAATTAAGTTAAGAAGTATGGGTAACACTTTATAATAACTTTCATTAATAAGCTTTTAACTAATGATAAGTAAATGTGAACAAAGCATTAGTTAATCAGAATTTGAATATCAACAAATGTTTACACATGGCACTTAGTTTTCAGCATGGATATTCATATTTAGAAATGTTAACAAATCATCAGAATTTGAACATTAATAAATCACCTGACAAACCTGACAAATGTTTATCAATTAAAGTTCATGTTTCCAAAGTGTTCATTAATATTTACAAATATGTTAGCCACTTTTTAGTTCCGTAAAATGTGAAAAACAATAGTTATTAATCATTAGTTAATGGTATATTAATTAAAGTTATTATAAAGTGTTGCCTAAATATGTTCTTTTTGAAGGACATATTTTTTCAGCTTCTCCTGAATTCTTGAAAATGTTTTTTCAGGCATAGTTCAGTAGTAAAAATGTTCAGATAATAAGTGTGTTCTTTTTGAAGGAGCAGGTTTTTTTAGATTCTCTTAAAAACAGAAAATGTAAAATATTAATGGTTTTGGGTTATATGTTTGTAAACTCGCATCTTTTTTGTATACATCCATTAAGTAGATTTGATGTAAAATGTATGCATTGTTAATAAATGCTACCCTTGTTTAAAGTACAAACTAGTAATTGTGTTTTTCTGTTTAGACATTAATCATTGTCGTGCTGTAAGGAACATTTATGAAGCTTTATAATTTGTTATATACCTTTGGTAATGTGGAATAACTCATCACTTTACTTAAAGTCTGTGAAAAGCACTTATGAAGCTTTATAATGTGTTATATGCCTTTGGTAATGTGGAATAACTCATCACTTTACTTAAAGTCTGTAAAAAGCGCTTATGAAGCTTTATAATTTGTCATATGCCTTTGTTAATGTGGAATAACTCATCACTTTACTTAAAGTCTGTGAAAAGTGCTTATGAAGCTTTATAATTTGTCATATGCCTTTGTTAATGTGGAATAACTCATCACTTTACTTAAAGTCTGTGAAAAGTGCTTATAAGTGTTCATTAGATGTTATGTGCATTTACAGAACAATTTTCTTTATAGCATATAGCAGTTAGAGGGAAGGCATCGCTGTGGATCTTTATAAAGCATTATGTGAATTAACTCAACGTCTATTAAGCTTTATGAAACAGGTCTCATTAATAATGCTAAGAACAGCAAATACACATATATTATAATGCATTATAACGCTTAGTGGTATAAAGCTTTATACTGTGGTGTTATAACGTTTTATGTTTGAGTTTATAAACATTTATGTATAGTTAGAAAGGCTTATGTCAAGTGTTATAGAGCATTATGAATGGTTTATAAAGTTTTATGAATGCATTTATAATGCTTTATAGATACCTGATTCATAGAAAGTGTTACCAACATAAGATTTTTATAGTTAACCGTATTAAAACATCTGCTAGGCATATGACCAATTCAGCGGTATAGGTAGCAAAACTTTGCAAGCGAGATAACAACACACTCTTACTTGTGACAAATGTTGCCACTAGTGCCAGGACAGCAGCCAAACATCTGTGACATCCAAGCAGAAACTAGTACAATATCTTGTACTTTTTTTTTTTTACTTTAGATTTCATAAGGTGAAGGCAAGCGTTCTGTCCACTTTAACAAAAGATTCAGCAGATTTGCAGGTTTAAGAAGGTTACGCCAACAGAAAAACGAAAATAAGAGATCTGAAAGTGGAATGAATAAAGTATGAATATTTAAACATGGGGCTAGCAAAGAAGGAAACAACAAATCTTAAAAAAAGTGCAGCATTTACGACAGAAAGGCAATGAACAATCATCATTGGTCAGCGATGGCAACAGATGAGCACTCTCCTTCACTACTTCAAGAATTCCTTTTTTTATGTTCTTCGTGTGGTCCTTCAATTCTTCAGTACCCTGTGTAACACAATAATATTACAGTTCAACTTATAGTCTTAAAGAAATCTTAACTGACTAATATTTTCAATCAGACCAGTACAGAACAAGGAACATTTTTACATATTGCAATACCAAGGGCAGCAAAAATGATCAAGGCCATGTTTTATTGCACAATAATCAATAATGTAATTTTTGCAGCTAAGTGCAGCTAAAGTGCCGAAAAAGTAGCAAACAGTGAGGTAATAGTGGAGGCTGGTTAAACATCACAAGTCTGGGGAGTAGGTAACAGATCTTACAATAATTCAGACAACATGGACTACAGTCTTTATAAAGTAATTATAAACATTGATTAAATTCTTTATACACTACAAACACAATTTTAAACATTTTAATCACTAACCACAACCTTCTAAACAGAAGATTTAAACACACACACGCACACACATTCTCCACCCACAGAACACCAACAGAGTGGTGAATATGAGCAGCTTCCAAACACTGCTGATTCCCAGCATGCACCTGGCACATCACTTAGAAATGTAGATGCTGCCAAAATACTGAGCAGCCTGGAACACATCTTCCACTTTATTAAACTTTACTGATATAACTATTCAGACCGTAATATCGCCAGAGATTGCAGCAGCATGCCAGATGTCTCCAAGCCCAGTGAAGTCAACACCACTTCTGGAGATGGTGAATATAAAGCTTCTGTTCTGCACAGTAACTTTGTGAGTGTAATTAGTGAATATATAGTAACTCTGTATTGTGGAGAAAAAGTAATTCCTTCCCCATGTGGTCTGAGAGAGCGGAGATGGCGGGTGTAAGAGATTGAAGTGTGTTATGGGTCAGTGGGGTAACAGCATGGGATGGGTTATGGGTCAGAGGAGTAACAAAATAAAGTGTGTTACAGGTCAGTGGTGTAAAAAATTGAATGTTTTCTGAGAGGTGTAATAGTGGAACACACCATCCAAGAATAGAAAAAGAGTCTTTAATTTTCAGGGTTTTTTTTTTTTTCAGTAAAAAAAAATATTTATCAACTCCATATTGACCCCCACCCCCTCTACCCATGAGTTGCATTGGTACCCAGAGGTGCTTTTGCAAGCCAATGCCCCACTGGCCTGTGGGTAAACCTTGGGCCTGGGGAGGCAGGATGACTGTGGTAGTGAGCGCAAATCTGCAGTCGAGAACAGGCAATAGGCAGAATCTAGCAGTGGACCACCAGCAGACCCCTGCAGCTCGAACCGTAGTAGGTAATTGTGAAACTGGAGATTACTCTGGCTAAGTAAAGATGTTGGAAGTGTGGACTGTGGACCCACATTTTCACCTTGTGCTTGAGAAATACAACAAGTGATACTGCAGCACTTAGTAAGACAAGGCTACATAGTGAAGATTCCCTACACACCGTTGGTGCA